>NC_052613.1:30648113-30652703 GCF_016545825.1 Eucalyptus grandis
TTTCGTTTGTTTATGTACATCTTTTGTGCAGTAAGAAGGCATCCTCTCTTCATTTTTGCCTATCAGACTTCCATGGAGAAAGGACAAAGTCAGAGTAAGGCAAACAAAAGGATGCACCGTTTCAATTTAGGCCGTCCCTGCGGTATTCAATCATCTCAAGAAGAAGAAAAACGGTGCAGAGAAAGAGAGCATTGAGGGAGCATCCATTTCTTCCTTTATCTCTTCGATACCCACAGAAGGCAGTGATCAATACGACATATTTTGAGCTTTCGAGGCTTGGACACCCGCAAGGGATTCACCGATCACCTCTACCGCAAGCCCTGATCTAATGTAGGGACCGTACTCAATTTCCGTGTTCAAGGACGATAATAGCCTCGAAATTGGCAAGGATTTTGATTCAGAGATTCTTGATATCACACCCAGTCTAAGATTTCAATTCCCATTATTTCCGAAAATTATGCTTCGAGCAAATGGTGCCTCCGTGAGCTAGTTCGTATCATGGACTGCAAGAAGAGCATGTCTCCATGGTGTTGCCCATTTTTTACAAAGTGAAACCGTCGGATGTGCGGTATCTGCAAGGAAAATTTGGGGAGGCCTTCCATATGCGTAAGAAGCGTTTTTTGATGAGAAGGATATTCAGGAAGGGAGACAAGCCCTGGCGTAAGTGAGTTACTTAAATGGATGGGAATCTGAAAAATTTTCTAATGGGTACTTCTCTTCCACCTACACTTTTATTTTTCGTAAGTTTTTTTATTCAGCAAAACTGATGTGATATGGATGAACTCGCTTTCACTACAAGCTCACAAAACATCCCAAGATGTGCTAATGAATAACCATAATGGCCCAAAGACTACAAACCCTTGTACTGCTATTTTCCCTTGCAAACTACACCACCAACAACTAAAACCTTAGGATCCCATACTCAGCCTTCCAAACTTGATCGACCCCAGATAAATTGACCTCCTATTGCCAATAGGTGGCTCGGTTGATGTGAATGGGACACTTCACATTGACCATGTCATAGGTTAAACTTCGCCGTCTCCAAGAACCACCATGGGTAGGCGATTATAAGTTAATTACAAGTTCCCCATTTAGGGCCCTCGGATACGCTGGCCTCGGAGGATGGCCTCCTCCTCCTAAGTACTAAACTTTTGTAATCAAAATAATCGACCTCCTATCCTTCAATTAGCAGCGACCATAGGCCTTATAACAAGTTTACTTCTAAAGATTCTCAATTTGGCTCGGTGCAACACCTTATCTTATTTCAATAAGATCTATCTATTGATAGAAAAAGAAGGAGAAAATGAAATGACTACTACACCATCATCCTTCATTGTTATTCATAAAACCGAAACATTTTGCATGTTAATTGGTTCCATCCATCCTTCACATATATGTGGGTGTCCTTTGAAGAGATTACGTGAAACTACGAAATTATGATGAGTTATTGTTTGACAGGCATGAAGGAGAATTAGTGGAAGAAGTCATCAAAACTATTCTCGAGCAAGTTGAGACATGATTTTCAGCTTGATGTTCCTAAGCATTTAGTTGGAGTTGGCGATCATGTCAACAAAATTAGGAATTGGGTTGATACTCCTGCCACTCATGCTCGAATGATTGGAATATATGGTGGGCGGGATCGTAAAACAACTCTTGCCAAGGTCATCTACAATGAGCTGTTGAATGACTTTTTGCATCGTAGCTTCCTTCCGTATATACGAGACAGCTCACCACAACGGTATTCTTTATTTACAAAATCTACTAATTAAGGAAATACTACCCAATGAACATCAAGTTTGTAAAGTTGATGATGGAATTAGTTTGATCAAATCTAGATTCAAAGGAAAAAGGGTTCTCATTCTTTCTAGATGATGTTGATCATCAAGATCAACTAAATGCTTTGGCTAGAGAACGTGATTGGTTTTCGACAGAAGTATCATCATTGTTACAACTAGATATGAAGCTGTTCTTGATCAACCTGAATTCCAAGCAGACTACAAGTATGAACTGAGCACTAGATGAGGTGCATTTTGCTTTTATTTAAAAGGCATGCATTTCACATGGGCCATTGTTCGAAGGACTTTGAGGGTATCTCACGTGATATCTTATCCACCATGGGCGGGCTTCCCCTAGCTATCAAGGTCATAGGTTCATACTTGTATGGGAAAACAAATGGAAAAGTATGGCAAGATATACTGAAGAAATTAAGAAACGAACCGGCTAAAGACGTCAAAAGATATTGATGATAAGTTATGATGCATTGGAACCTGAACATAAGAATATTTTTCTCGATATTGCTTGCTTCTTTATCGGCGAAGATAGCAAATTCGCCATTTACATGTGGGAGGATTTTTATCCATATCAAGGAATTGAAGAGTTGAAGTTGAGGTGCTTAATTAAAATTGGAGACCATGGTGAGTTTAGGATGCATGATCAACTAAGAGATCTTGGAAGGAGCATCTTTTGCCAAGGACAATCACTTGAAAGATGTCTGAAACAATGGGTTGACCAAGAAGGCTTAACAGTTGAAACCGGAACGTGGGGTAAGATATGGCACTCCTTTTTTCTTTCCCTCTCTCTCATAATTTCATGTTTAATTTGATCTATTCTACTCTTTTACCTAGTGTGAGCAGATGCTCCTACTTTTAGAAAAAGTCTATTTATATGTCCATTCATGTCCATCATACATGAATTGTGGCCGTAATTGGATTATATGTGTGCCAATGATTAAAAAGTTACACTATATAATTCAAATTCATTTGCATAAAGTACATTAGTCAAAAATTTAATATACAGTCGATTTTTAACTATGATTCTATAGTAAAAATCTCATTCACTAAAAGCATGCAATTATATCTAGTTGATTATTTAGTTTGAAAGACTATAATAATTAATAAAGATGAAGCATATACATCATAGATCATATAAATAAATATTTTTTTATTCAAAACAATAATGGACAATATGTGCCAATTATAATAACTAATAATTAAGCAAATCAGTAACATTAAAGAAAAATATCACATTTACAACGGGTGCTTACTTTCTATTACAGTCGAATGTAAAGAAAATATCAATGTTTGGTATGCTTTTTTTTTTTTTTTTCCATTTTGATTCAAAAGTACCTGTCCCTCTACTAGTTATATCTATCTCTTTTCATTCTTCTTTCCTCTTAATAGATATGATGGCAAAGAATCTCCTTAATAAATATATTGGGAGAACCTTACTATCGTTGTATCACGTGGACCTTGCTCATCTTATGGATTAGGTTGTTTTTTTTTTGGTCCGGTTAGGGTGTTTGACAATGAATGGATTTCCTTATTCTCCCTTCTTTGCTTCTTTCATTTCTGTTTTCTTTTTCCTTCGCTTTTCTTAATAAACATTTCTTTCCTCGCCAAGCTCTTTTATAATATTTATATTTTTGGGACAATGCCCTTTTGTGCCAATAGCCACTAGACTAACTTGACTATTTAGAGAAAATGTCGTGCTTCTTATTATTATATTGATACCTTTTTCTTTACTATGTACGATTTTCAGCATGAAAGTAAGGTCAGTTTTCACTTAGCTTGGTTTGATATGCAGGCACGCTATTGTTTGAAAAACTACGATACATACTTTCAATGGCCCCGTGGCTGTTTGCCTGCATACACAAGTGAACAATTTAAAAACTTACCGAGCTCAAGGTTCCTTCAATTGTGCTGGAAGGCTTTAAGTGGAGACTTTAATGAACTATTTTCTGAATTAAGATGGCTTCGATGGTTTTACATTGAACCCAACATGCTATCTTCAGCGATAAATTTCCATCTATCTAAATTAGTGGTGCTAGAGTTGTCACAAAACAAGCTCGCAGAGGATTGGAGCGGATGGAGTTCAATTATGGTAAGATGGAAAAAAGACATCCTTTGTGATCTTTGCTTTGTTTTTGTCTTGTCCATTAAATTCCTTTTGACATCTTATTCTCCTTTATATAGGTTGCAAAGCGGCTAAAAGTTCTCAACCTTTCATATAGCCAGGTTTTAAGATGTACTCCTGATTTCTCGACTTTCACAACAGTTGGAGATTCTAATCTTGGATGAATGTTGCAAACCGGGAGCAAGTCCAATTCTTCTATTGGCCAAGTCAAGAGACTTGTTTCCTTGTACTTGAGGAATTGTCTCAATCTCAAAGAGCTACCAGAGGAAGTGGGTGAATTGCAAGAACTAAAAGAACTTCTTTAGATGATGCTGGCATTACAAAATTCCTATGTCAATTGGTTCTTTGAAGAAGTTGCAAAGTTGAGTGTCCCACATTGTTTGTCATTGGTTGAAATCCTCTCTCAATCGATAATCTTTCTTCTCTCGAACACCTTGACCTAAGTAGTTATTCACTATTGAGTGAGATCTCTAGGTCAAATAGGAATCTTTCTTCTCGAATGCTTTAACCTCCTTAGCTCAATCGAGAATCTTTCTTCTCTTCAACACCTCAACCCTCTCAATATTCGTCATTGAGAGACATCCCTAGTTCAATTGGAAATCTTTCTTCTCTCCAACACTCAACCTTTCTCAATGTTCGTCATTGAGAGACATCCTAGCTCAGTTGGGAATCTTTCTT
>NC_052613.1:31258834-31378450 GCF_016545825.1 Eucalyptus grandis
ACATAAAATGGATATAATTCGACAAGACAAGAATCTCTCAAGGCCTTTAACCCCACGTAAACAGCAATAGTCACCCTTCAACTCTTTGAAGGTGCATGGTAAATCAAGTAATCTTTCAATACACTCACATCCAGAGATACTTAATACCTCTAAGAACTCTGTCCGATCAAGATTTCGAATTTCAACAAGGTTGTCGCAATATATGGCCTTTAATTGCTCCAAAAGTTGTGATTTTGGAAGGGCTGGCATTTGAATGGGTGTGAATTTACGTATAAATATCGCCTCCAAGGGCTTTGAGTCATCGTGGATCTTTATTACAATTAGATCATCGTAGGATTCAACTTTCAATTCCTTGAACCACTTTAGAAGGATCAGCTTTTGAATGGACCCAGGTCACATATATCCATCTCCTTCAAGCACTCCAAATCACTAAGGCCCTGAATTTCAACTAGCTTACAACAATATTTAACTTGTAATCGTTCAAGATGATTTAATTGTGAAAGGTCCAATCTTTCAATGGAATTGCAGCTTTGTATTGACAACTCTGTCAAGTACTTCAATCCTGCAAGCTTAGGCAACGTCACCTTAGGACAGGAGCACACAACAAGTCTCGAGAGTCTTGAGGGAAGCTCCGGAATGTATTCAAGGTGTTTGAAGTCAGAAAGATCAAGTTCTTTTAGGTGGATTAGGCAAGAAAGATGTGGCAAACTGGGACTTGTCAAGCCAGAAGGAAGCACTCTTTGCGATCCGATCCATGGAGAACCACTTAGGCAAAGGGATTGGAGACAAGACAACTCACTAATTTCACGTGGAGTTTCCCCTTTGCAGCATTGGAGACATAGGCTTCGTAGTTTTTTCAACCTTCCAATAGCACTAGGAAATACTTCAATAGGAGAATCCCAAATGTGTAGATGTTGCAAATTTTGTAAATCCCCAATTGAGCTCGGGATTTCTTTCAATGACACACACGTTTTGATTGTCAATTTCTCCAAATTCCTCATGGAGCCGATTGACGTAGGAATCTCTATAATAAAATTCAAAACTTCTAAATGTAGTTCTTTTAGTTCTTGTAATTCACCCACTTCTTTTGGTAGCTCCTCGAGACTTATACAATGTCGCAAATCCAAAGAAACGAGGGCCTTGAGTTTGCCAATAGAAGGGTGGACTTGCTTCAATTCCTTACAATCACTCAATATGAGAATCTCCAACTCTATGAAAGCCGAGAGGTCAGGAGTACATCTTAAGTTGCAAGATCTAAGGTCGAGAACTTTTAACCGCTTTGCTGTCTATAAAGAGGAGAATAAACAGTCAAAAGTTGAGTTAGTCAACAACAAAAAAACATTAAATAAATTACCAAAAATGTCTTTTTTTTTTCTTTTTTTTTTCTATCTTACCATAATTGAATTCCATCCTCTCCAATCCTCCGTGATAGGGCTGATGAACATCTCCATCACCACTAATTTTGGTAGATGCAAATTGATTATCGAAAAAGATGACTCGAGTGTACGTGGATAGCCACAGCCAAGCCATCTTAACTCGGAAAGCAAATTGTTAAAATCTCCACTTAAATCTGCGTTCCAAAGTGTGAGGTACCTTAAGTTTCGTAAGTTATTAAATTGTTTATCTGTGTACGTATGGCCATCGAACAGGGGAGGTATGGGTGGTAGACACATCGCACGGATCCCTTTAGTTCCCTGCATATTAGTTCAATCAAATCAGTGTTTGAATTGGCTTTTAAGTTTTTAGATTTTTCTTTTTTAGTTCTTGGACTCGCACAATTTATTGTCTTCCTAACCTCGCCATATATAAGTATTAATAGGTAAATGAATTTTTTATATTTTTATAATCTTTTGAAATTTGAACAATTTTCCAATCTTGACATGATAGTAAAAAGAAAAATACTTCTTGCTTTAAAAAATCTAAGGCAACCACACCTCCATGTTTTACCTTTAGTTTTTTTTTTTTTTTTTAATCGAATTTTTGCTCATGCACTTCTCTTTTATCCAAGGAAAAGCATACAAATATTGACTTATAGATTTTCATATAAAATTTTCATAACTTCAAAGAATTCGTTAAACAGTGCCCACGGGGGCCATTGGTCCCTTATTAAGTAGCTAAGGAAGTACCGGTTTTCAATTCATTAACTATTCTTGTGAAATGTTAATAAATCGCTTTGAGAACTGAAACTTTTCTTGTAAAGTATGTTTAGAGAGAGACGGTGGTGACACTCATTAATGATACACTCCTTACAATATGATAGTTTGCCTTGTTTGCGGTTTTCTGTAATTTAAATATTAACTAGTGAAATGCCTGCGGTGGGTATAATTGCCACTTTCAAATTAATCTCTACTGCATGTTACCTAAAAACAAAATCTCCACTTTATTGAAAAGTGGATTTCAAATCTCAAACTTTCAGGGAAAGTTTCCACGTAATGCGCATATATTTTACCCAAATGAAGACTGAATAGGACATAACAAAATAGACAAAATCATAATTTAAACAGTCAAGATAATTGGACATTAGTCCCATAAAAGTTTCAATTTCCAATTGAAATTAAAATTTCCCACATCATACAATCATTTAAATATTTTCCTAAACTAATTAACATCTTTCAACATTTATCTCTGTTCAAACATATTTGACTTTTCTTAAAAAAAATTTGAACGCCCATATGTTGTGCTCTTTCTGCTAATGTAAAGTGTAGTTATTGAATCGACAAAAAAGTGTGACATTGAGTCATGTGAACGAGCTAATACATATTAAATCAAGAATATAACATCTCTTGGTTAATTGCTAGGGCTAATTCCTCGCAATTGATCAGTTATTGACCTATATCCCCAAATGGAGAAAATATAAAACAATGAAATGACATTAACATCGAAAATCTAAGTAAAAGATGAACTTAGTTAAAAAGAAAAAGACAACGGAAATAAAAGAAATAAAGAAAGAAAGATAAGAAAATCTACTTTTTATCATACACCTTCCACGAACTGAACAAGGTCAACGTGACGTAGCCTTGAAAAAATAGTAAGATTTTCGTAATACAGTGCTTAAGGCGATTTTTCCTATTGTATCTATTAAGAGGAAAGAAGAATGAAAAGGGATAAATATAACGAGTAGAGGGGACGGGTATTTTCATAATCAAAATGGAGACAAAACATGTCAAACATAGGCTTCTTTAATCATAGGAGCGCCATTGGACCAAAAAAATAATAATGATAAGAGCACATCGATATATTTGGCCATACTAGAAAGCAAACACACGTGCTTAGTGTGAAATTGGCACCTTTTTTAGTTTTTTCATGGCACCGTCACTGAATCAGGGGTACTAAACAAGCCTGTCGGTTTAGTAACGATGCCGTAAGACATGCTTATTTGGCAATGGGCCTTTCACCCACTATTACTTACTCCAAGCGTGGGAGGCTATTATACCTGCATATCCGGTGATAGTTAGAACCGAAGTCATGACAACTTTACTACCGTAAAACCCTTTAATTCTCTATTTATCTTTGTCTTCCCATCAGAGAGGGAATACATGGGTGACATCGCGGGGTCGCTTGCCCCAGGGTGGTTCTCCCACCTATTTCTTCCCTTTGAGCTTTTTAAGGACCTACTCAGGTCCACTCTTTTGCTTATTATTAGTTATCATAATTAGCACATATACTCTGAACATTTTTAAACCAAGAATGTTCATTCATTTGATTCATGATGGCTTTATTTCGTCTTTTTTATTATTATTGGAGTGTTTCATATTACCAATATATTTAACTAAATATGGAAATTGCTTGCTTTAAGTAAACAAGATTTTCAGGTTATGTTCATTTCGCAGTAGTTGAATGATTTGGAAAACATTTTCTCCTTAAAAATAATTGCTTGTATTACTTAAAATAATTAGTTCATGAAAAATATTTTATTATCGCCAATAATTTATGTCCAAATATTTTCGTAAACAATGAAAATATTTTTCACTTATTCATTTTGTAAGAGATATAATCAATCACTTTTAGGAAAATATTTTCCATATATATTGCAAAATAAATGGAGCCTTAGTGTAGTATCTTAGCCAAAGAATCTTAAACTAATTGTAGATTAATTTTTTGGCTGGACAAATTTGTGTTAGTGAATTCAAACTAAATAATATAGCCTTTTCATCCTTGGAACATTTATAATCCAAATACTGTCACAATTAATCTACAATGAACATGAATGGATGTTTAAATAGATTTTTTTTTCTAGAAACATAGTGCATCTGTTCATGCTAGATAAAAGATTACAAATCTAATATATGAAACAATGAAGGAGATGTAAGAAAATGGAGTGCTATATGTTACCTTTTCTTCCATTAGTACTTTGAAGGCTTCATCAGCATCCCATAATCTGCTACGTCTCTCAAGCGGTTGTCTTTGACAAACGATGCTCCTTCCAAGATCTCTCAGTTGATCATGCATCCCAAACTCACCATTAGCTTCAATTTTTATTAAGCACCTCAACTTCAACTCTTCAATTCCTTGATTTGGAAAAAACTCACAGTCCTCCCACATGTAAATGGCATATTTGTTGTTGTTGCCGATAAAGAAGCAAGCAATATCGAGAAAAATCTCTTGATGTCCAAGTTCCAATGCATCATAACTTATCTTCAATATTTTTTGGACATCTTTATCTGGTTGGTGTCTTAATTTCTTCAACATATCTTGCCAAACTTTTTTATTAGTTTTTCCATACAAGTATGAACCTATGACCTTGATTGCTAGGGAAGTCCACCCATGGTGGATAAAATACCAAGAGAGATAGGCTCAAAATCCTTCGAACAATGGCCCATGCGAAATGCATGTCTTTTGAATAAAATCAGAGAATGTACCTCATCTAATCCGTTCAATTCACACTCATAGTCTACTTGGAATTTAGACTGATCAAGAATAGCTTTATTTCTAGTTGTAACAATGATGATACTTCCTATCTTAAACCACTCACGTTCTCTAGCTAGAGCATTTAGTTGATCTTGGTGATCAACATCATCTAGAAGGATGAGAACCTTTTTCCTTTAAATCTAGATTTGATCACACTAATTCCATCATCAACTTTACAAACTTGATCTTCATTTGGCAGTATTTCATTAATTAGTAGATTTTGTAGATAAGGAATACCATTGCGGTAAGCTGTTTCTCGAATATTCGGAAGAAAGCTACGATGCACAAACTTAGTCGACAACTCATTGTAGATGACCTTGGCAAGAGTCGTTTTACCAATCCCACCCATACCGTATATTCCAATCATCCAAGCATGATTGGTAGGATTACCTACCCAATTCCTAATTTTGTTCACATGATTGTCAACTCCAACTAAGTGCTCAGGAATATCAAGCTCAAAATTATGTCTCAACTTGCTCAAAATAGTTTTGATAACTTCTTCCACTAATTCTCCTTCATGCCTGTCAAAAAAAAAAACTCATTATAACTTCATGCTTTTATGTAATCTCATCAAAATACACCCACATATATGTGAAGGATGGATGAAACCAATTAACATGCAAAATGTTTACAATGGAGGATGATGGTGTTGTTGAAAGAAGATGAGGTGGTGCACTTAGCAAATTAAAATTCTTTAGAAGTAAATTTTTGTTATAAGGGTTATTGTCACTACTAGTTGAAGGATAGGAGGTCGATTATTTTGATTACAAAAAGTTAAGAGAAAAATTTCAAAAAAGGACCGAAGTGTCCTTATTTTATCAAATAAGGATATGGAGTTGATTTTGTTTCAAATAAGAACCTGAAGTGGCATTGATTGTTTCAAATAAGGGCCTGAAGTGGCTTGGTTGTTTCAAATAAAGATCGACCTTGCCGGCCGCCGTTAAATTTTCCTACCGGTCAAGGGTATTTTTGTTATTTGCCATTTTCCCTTATTTTCTTCCTTATTTCCTCTCTCTCTCTCTCTCTCTCTCTCTCTCTCTCTCTCTCGTTTTTCTTCTTTCTCTTCACCCATGGTCCACCAATGATGCCCATAGAGGGCTGGGCAAGGTGACCCTTGCCCAGGGCCATCCATGAGGTTGGCCCTCATTGGCCTTAGGCAAGGTTGACCCTTGCTAGACCTCATTGGCCGTGGCGAGGCCACCCTTTCTAATATGGCAAAGGTCGGCCTTGCCTTCCCTAGATAAGGGCTCGACCACCCCCGCCAGCGATTGGTGAGGTCACCTAGCCCTCGCCTACAGCAGGCGATGCCCAAGCGAGGGCTCAACCACCTTTGCCAACAGGCAACGACCCTCACTAGCCCATTAATGGCCGATTTGGCGAAGGTTGGCCTCGCATGGGGCTGGCGAGGGCCGACCTTGCGAATGGCGCCCCTGGGCGAGGGTTGCCTCGCCCAAGTAAGGCCGTCCCTCACTTGTGGCCAGTGTAGGTAGCCCTAGTCGACGAGGGCAACCCTTTCCTAGCCCTTTGTGGGCATCGTTGATGACTAGCCACTGGCGAAGAGAAAGAAGAAGAACTAGAAAAAAAAATAGAAAAAAGGGGGAAAATGACAAATGATGAAAATACCCTTGATCGTTGAAAAGTTAAGTCCTTATTTGAAATGGACATAGTCAATTTAGGTCATCGTTTGAAACAATCAACTTCAGGCCTTTATTTGAGAAAGTGATGTTATTTCAAGTGCTTATTTGAAATAAGGTCCATTTCAAGTCCTTATTAGAGAAAATAAGAGTACATGGGGTCCCTTTTTGGAATTTTCCCAAAAGTTAAGGAGGAGGGGAGGTTATCATCCCCTCCAAGGCTAGCGTATCCTCAAGCCTAAATGGATGACTTACAATTAACTTATAGATCACCTAGCAATGGGGGCATTGGCAGCAATGGGTGTTGAATTTTTACATGATCAGTGCGAAGTACTAGGAGGTTAATATATTTGGCGGTTATCAAGCTTTGGAAGACTAATTATAGGATCCTAAGGTTTTGCTTGTTAGTGTGATTTTCAAAGGAAATCTTGGGAAGTACTAGTTTGTGGTCTTTGGGTCATGGGCCACTATTATTATTCATTGGGACATTTTTGGGATATTTTGTGAGCATGTAGTGGAAGTAGTTATCGCAACCTATCCTTTTCTATCAGGAGGAAAAGACAACAGGTTTAGAGTTATTATTTAAAGCGGGTTGTGGCTCTCGATTAGGCACAAGCTCTTCCAAGCTCATACCTCGCGCGATGTTAGGGTATTCGATGTTAGTTGACACTATGAGTATTTTCTAATGAGAAGTCACCTAGAAACCAAGCGAGGTATGTTAAGTCACCAAGTGAATCTCTCTCTCAAGTGCATTCACTTCAAGATAAGTTAATTATACTAATTAGTCAACCGATGCCCTTTCAATACCTAAACTTGTTCATTTCAAGAACATATTTTTCAAGCAATACGGATTGACTTTGAACATATCCATGAGAGGTGATCATGTGGTCCACAATTGTTAAAATAGCAATCACCAACCAATGACTCATTAAACAAATTGCAAGGGAAAACAAGAATTTAACACTAAAAAATAAGAAAAATATCGCTCATAACTAGGTTAAAGGGGAACCACAATCAACTTGTTGGAAATGCATAATCAAGTGATAATCAAAATAGAAATACGGAAACAACGACCTAACATTCATCTCTAAAAACATTCAAATCTTATTGTAAAGCCCTAAAAGTTTGTTCAATTTTGAGTACAATTTTTTTTTATCAATGATTTTCATACATTTTAAAAGAAAACTAGTCGAAATTTAATTTAAAAGCTTTTCTAATTTTCAGAGAAGAATTTTTTAAGAACATATAATTCTTTAATTTTTTTAAATATCAAATATCTTCTTTAATAAAATAATATGAAAACGAGATATGGGTCGGGTTCGCTGAATAGTGTTCACGGCTTGGGCCGCGAACGCGGTGGGCTCGAGCCCTAATTTGTTCAAGGCCCGGACTCTAGTCTAAAGCCTTCGGGCCCACAGTCTGCCTTTCAAATTCCTTTTCTTCAATTCAGCCCAACCGGTGAGCCCAATTTCAGCTAGCCTAGCCTAAAGCCTAACCGGCTCGGATCCCTATTCGGTGAACTAAGCCCAAGGTCTCCTAAGCAAAAGCCTAAGCCCAACTCCACATCCTCGTCTCACGAACGTCTGCACATTCCCCATTTTCCAGCCTTCTTCTATTTTTCTTTTGTTTTATTATTATTATTATTATTATTATTATTATTATTATTATTATTATTATTATTATTATTATATTTGTTTTCCATTCTCCTCCTTCACCAAGAACCCACTGTTCTTGCCTCCGCAGCCGGAACTTCTTTATCGACCTCAATGTCTACCACCAACACTACCAGCACACGCCACCACCGACGTTATACCTTCATTAGCAATCATTTTGTCGAACATCCGGCTGGCATCGACCGAGGGGGAACAATGGACTCATTCAAGACTCAAGTTCAAGTCTAGACCTAAGAAAATCAACATTCAGCACTCAAGATTGACCGGGGACTGCCCGTTCGTTCTCAGCACGCACATGAGCCAATGAAAGTGAACCTTGTTACCCGGTTTGACTGAAACACGCAAGACAACAGGGGTATTGGCTGGCTAGGTATTGTTTGGCAAGTCAGTGAGAAGGGGATGCTCCCTAGGAAGACAATGGGGCAAAAGGGCGTTCAAAGGAGGAGAACCGAATGAGCACTCCACTTCTTGTCTTGGCCAATCAAATTTGGGTCACATAAGGTGGTGAACCGGCCATAGTTTGGAAACGATTAGTGAAGTGTTGGAAATTTTCTATAATATTGGCTTACATTAATTAATTAATATGAAAATTTTAAATAATCAAGTTAATGGATATTCCAATATTTGTTAAACCCTACAGTGATATGATTGAATTGACTATTAAAATCTATTGACAACATGCCTAATTAAGTAGCAAAGTGTAGGTAATTGTATTTAAGTGAAGCCTATAATGGGAATAGCCTAGTTGATACGCTATTGATTAGGGTTTGTCTTTCTATCCTATAAAAGAGTAAGTTATACCTATCAGTTGTTGGAATCTCATTGAAAGCTACTATACTAAAATAGGTCATAGAGAGGAAGATATGATATTCCAATAGATCTCTAATTATTAGAGTGATCTATTTTTTTTTCAAGTGAAGCCATGGTTAAAACAGGTGCACTTTAGTTTTGCTGTAATTATTCATCTTGATGTTTTACAGTCATATATGGATCCGATTCTTCTTGATTGATTAGTTGTTTATGTGAATAATTTTCTACATGTGATATAAGAGCACATCATATATGATTGTAGAACCAAATTTTTTTTATTCTTTTTATGGAAAAATTCGAAATTTTCCTCTTTGAGCCGAATATAGGCGTTATTTTTTTTTATGTAGATTTTTTTACTCGATTGATCTTGAAATCATAGGGCTTTTGTTCTACATGTCAAGATCTTTCCAACTATATATAATTTGTATAATTTCGTTTAGAATTGAGTAAGAATTTTAAATTTGAAATTCTAGGGTTTATACATGAAAAAGTTATAGAATTTTCAAATTACCAATTGATTGATGTTCATTGTAAATCGTTGCATGGGTATTATTATATATGTTTTAGCATCTTTTGTTGTATTAAAGTAAGTTTTTAAGGCTTAAATTTAAGGAAACCGAGTTTCGGCCATGGGGGTTTCGATCCGAAACTTTGAAGCTTGAATATGAAGATTTACTCGTTTAATTCATTCTAGTAAATTACATTGATTTTATATGCAAGAACCATGAAGAGATTTCATAAAAAAAAAAAAAAAATCAATGATTCTATGCTATTTTGGAGTTTCGGCTCGAAACGGGGTTGTGTGACCCGGTTTGCAGCTTTTTCGTGACCTAGCTGGAGGTTGAAGAAGACCTCCAACCGGGCTTGGCCCATCCATTCTCCTTTTTTATTTTATTAAATAATGTTTTAGGGTTCTGGGCGTAGCCGAACCAAAATAAAGGGCTTAGGCCATTTTTTTTTTTTATCTACGTGGGGCATTTTAATTCATGGCTCGCTCGTTTCAAGGGCCCGCGTGGGCTCCTGCAGGTCTATGGGCCGGGCGCGGGTTAGGGCTCGCAAGTAGGGTCCAAAATATTAAAAAAATAAAAATATATATATTAAAAAAATTTGTGACAAAAATTGTTGCTTGATAAATGAAATATAATCTTGGGAAGCACATGTTGTAAATTGCTTCATATTGTTTGATGAATTTTGGGCATAAATTTTATTGGAGTTCCCTATTGATAAAAATTAGTATATACAACTATTCGCTCAAATGGGGTTATTGTATATATTAATTTGGCAAATTGCATGAAGACTAATTCCCAAATTTAAAAGATGGACATGTATAATTTTCAAAATATTTCTCTGCCCAAAGGGGATAAATGTTTTGAAAATTATATATAATTCCCTTTATGTTGTGATCATGGAAATGTATAATTTAAATAATTTTCTGCCCAAAGAGGATTGATCCTTAAAAATTATATGTAATTCTCCTCTTGTTGCTTTATAAACTTCATGCTGTGAAAAATAATGGTGCATTATACACTATGCCCACATGAGAGTTTATAATATGCTGATGATTTTTGTTGAATTGTTTATTACCCATAATTGATTTTATTGCATTATGTGTGACAAACAGTTACATTTGCTGTAAATAGCAACAATGTCACAGTTGAAATGTTAACTGAATCAAAAATATTATATTGTTAAAGACTTGGTTAAAAACGGATACATCAGAACTGAGTCCATATTGGCTAATCCTCTAATAAAAGGCTCATGACCCATTTTGTTCAAAGAACATGTAAGGAATATGGATGTTTTAGATTCTTTTGATTTCTTTTGTTAGTGGGAGCTATATAATTTGTATTTATGGATATTAAAGTTATATGCAAACTGATAATGCTTTTATGATGTCTATTAAAGCATTTATTTTCAATGATCATTATTGTTGATTCTATTGTTATCATTTCTTCCGTTGACTGAGAAATGGAAGTATAAAACAATATCTTTAAACAAATTTTAATTTAAAGACGACTGGATGTCACTGATTATGAAATCTCATGTTGGATTGTGACATAGTCATGCAATTTCATGTTATTTAGAAATTGCGCTAATACAGTTTTATGTCGTTGAGAAATTGCATTGAGGACTAATAAGAAATAGTGTATATTTTGATCACATGTTAGCACTATTTCTTACTACACTACTAGGCTCATGATCCATGAAAATATAATGCTTATTATATGTGATTATGGAAGGTCATGTGTAGTGGTATTTTCTTAACACATTGATCTCTATAGTCCTATACTGAGGTTATATAGGATTGGATTGATTTTGAGATGACGTTATTGGAATATTATTTTTTAAAGTTGTGGCCACAAAAAACAAAATTTTCAGTTATTAACTCGATAGTGTCATTTTCAATATAAAATCATTTTTAAAATAAAATAAGTTAATTAATGTAGCCCAAGTTGGAGAATGTTGGAAATTTTCTATAATATGGGCCTACATTAATTAATTAATTTTCTATTTTAAATAATCAGATTAATGGATATTCCGATATTTGTTGAACCTTACAGTGATCTGATTGAATTGGATATTAGCATCTATTGATAACAAGCCTAGTTAAGCAGTAATGTGTATATAATTGTGTTTAACTGAAGCTCGTAATGAGAAGGGCCTAATTGACACGCTATTGATTAGGATTTGCTAGGTCCCCTCTTTAGCCTATAAAATGGTAGGTTACATCTATAAGTCGTTGGAATCTCATTGAAAGCTACTATCGAGATAGATCATAGAGAGAAAAATCTGATATTCCGATAGATCTCTGATTATCAGAGTGATCTATTTTTCTTCCAATGAAGCAATGGCTAAAACATGTATGCTTTAATTTCGCTGTAATTATTCATCTCGGTCTTTTACAGACATATATGGATCCGACTCTTCTTGATTGATTAGTTGTTTATATGAATAATTTTCTAGATGAAAGACTCTAGAGGACGTCGAACGGAAAAGAAAATATCCCCGGGAGCGAGCAGGAATCTCGTTCTCGCTTCTCCTAATCAATCTCTCTCTCTCTCTCTCTCTCTCTCTCTCTCTCTCTCTCTCTCTCTCGGACTCTCTCCCCCTAAAAATCCTGATATCTCTCTCCCCCTTGGTCTCTCTTCGGATCCCCTCCAACTCACGACTCTCTCTCGGCGACCGGCAAGCACGTATGGCTTTTATCGCCGCTAGTTGCACTACTGGCTTGGCCTCGACTCGGAAATCACACCTCTCTCTCCCTGCTCTGCCTCAGTTGCCGTGTTCACTATTCCTCCCATACTACCGGTGGTCCAACCGCGTGAGGGAAAGACAGGAAGAAGGAAGGAAAGAAAGAAGAGGATTGGCTGAAAAGAAAAGAAAAAGGAAGAGGAGGGTTGGGCCGGGCTCGGATGGAACATAAAAAGGAAAGGAAAAAGGGGGCCGGGCAAGCCCCAGACTTGGCCCGGCTCCACTCCATTTTTATTAATACTTAATAATATTATATATATATATATATATTTTATACTTCTACTAAATTCTATTGCTATCAATGGAAATGCTCTTAAAACCTATACGCTCATGCAATTTGAGAAAATTATTTTTTGATTAGGGGGTAAAAATTGTAATTTTCGATATAATTAATGAATAATTAAACAAGTCATCAAAATGTAAATCTCAATAGCAGTTCTTCCTTATCACGTTAGTTTTTCTTAATAAGGAAATTTAAGGAAAAACAAAGTATAGATGGAAGATAAATACCCGTTAGCAAATTTCTCGATTCCCATCCATTTAAGTGACTCACTTCTGCAAGGGCTTGTTTATATTCTTGGATATCCTTCTTATCAAAATGCTTCTCATGCAAATGGAAGGCTTCCCCAAATTTTCCCTTTAGATACCGCACATCCGATGGGTTCACTTTGTAAAAAATGGGCATCACCGTGTGGGACATGCTCTTCTTGTAGTCCATGATATGAACTAGCTCATGGAGGCACCAATTGCTCGAAGCATAATTTTCAGAAATGATGAGGATTGAAATCTTAGATTGCGTGATGGCATTGAGAATCTTTGAATCAAAATCCTCACCAATTTCAAGGCTATTATCGTCCCTAAACATGGAAATTGGCGGAGTCCCTGCATTGACCAGACCATGGTAAAGGTGATCGGTGAATCCTTTGCGGGTGTCTGAGCCTCTGAAGCTCAAGAACACGTCGTATTGATCACCATCGACTCCTACAGGTATCAGAGGGACGGACAAAGGAGCAGATGCTCCCTCAATGCTCTCTAAGTCAGCATTCTTTCTATTTTTCTCCCTTGGTGCTCTATTTTTTGCGCTCTTTTTCTTTTTCCTTTTATTTTGCTCGGACTTTGCCCTTTCTCCATGGAAATCTGATAGGCAAAAATGAAAAGAGGATGCCTTCCTGCCACACAAGAAGAAGCATATAAGCAAATGAAAAGGCTGGATGAAGAGTACGTGCTTTTTGGGAGAAGAGCATGTGCTTTCTGAAGGTTTTCAAATCCAAAATGTTTAATGATCGAGCCTTCCTAGGTCGGTGTCTGTCTATTGATTAATTCAATAGTAAAAGTTAGTGACTTAGAGGAGTGCGATGCCCATCTTTTCTTTCCAAAGGACTGCGCCCTCTCGTCAAGGCAGCATCATTGGGTTGCATCCGCTCTTGGACAAGAAGAAAATGGCTAACCTTCATCTCAAGATGTGTGCCCTATTATCAAGGCTAATCTTTGGTGGAGAGCACATGCATTCTGAATGATTGCAAATAATTAAATGTTTAATGAAGAAAAGATGCTTTCCTGCTGCACTAAAGGATGTAGATGAACAAGTGAAAAGGCTAGATGGAAAGCACATGAATTCTAAATGATTCCCAATACACAATGTTTAATGAATGAATTTTCCTAGGCGGGTGTCTATCGATTAATCCAATATTAAGAGTTGTCGCCTTGGAGCAGTGTAATGCACATCTTGTCTTTCCCATGAACCTCATCCTCCAGATGCGTAAACTTCCCTAGTTGAGGAGATTTTTATTAATCGTGTGTTTGATTGGTTGGTTACAAGTTATAAATGTCGCTCATATGTAAAATTAACTAGAGTTAAAATGATGATGCCTACATTCTTTAATGCATATGCCCCTAATGCATGCCAACCCTTAAATTATGGTGTTTTTACACAAGACTCAATAATAATAAAGGTTCAGATGTATTAAGCCCATATGCACTCAGGTCCTCTAAGAAATTTTCCACATTTGCTCCAATCATACCTTTGATAAATGGTCCAATCTAAGCATCTATTTGAAACCACATGCGTATATATTTATCTCTGCCTTCATCAAGGGCTGATTACTGATATTCATAAAATCTAATATCAAATCTCATAATTAATTAAAAAGGAAACAAATTATGGAAATGGCATGATTTGTAAGTTGTTAAATAAGAAATTGTCATTTAAAAATTAGAAAAGAAGTGCCGAAATGGTGATCTCTCTCTCTCTCTCCCTCTCTAAGCATTTTGGTCAATTGGCTCCGTTTGTTTCGAGAAAAACATTTTTCTCATTTTCCGGCGTTTGATTCGCTTAAAAAATGAGTCAACGGAAATTGTTTTCCTAGTTAATGCAAAACCTATGCTTAATGATTTCCTCTTTGAAAAAGCTAGAAAATATGTTCCGAAACATGATAGGTATCAACACTTAGACCAAAAACTCTACGCTGGGACATGGGAACCCCAACATTGGTTTTTGGGGGCATTTAGGACTAGATCTTTGATGCCTTGGCTTGAACCCCTAGTGTTTGTGCGCGATGCTCGGCACTCGAGCTCAGGTCCATAAAGGCCCGAGTCCACAAAGGCCATGTGCGGGTCCTCGGCGGTCGAGCTCGGGTTCTCGATTAATAAAATGCTCATTCTTATAAAAATATATATTTTTTAAAAAATTGAATTTTTATTATTATATATTTTAAGATTGAATTTTCCATTTTCCAATTTCTTTTTGCTTCTTCCTTAGCCGGTCGTTGACCAAGGTGATAGCTAGTGAACGGCCACGAGGTGAGGGGCGAGCTTGCCGATTTGGCGGCCTCCGGTGAGCTCATCCCTCGCTTGTAGTTGGCCAAGGAGGAAGGAGAACAATAAAAGAAAAATCAAAATAAAGAATAATAATAAAAAAATTGTATTGTTGGTAAATTTTCACCTGGAAATCAATTACATACCAAGCAACGGAAAATATTTTATAGTTCATTTTCACATTTTAGCCAAACACCAAAAAATCTTGTCATTTTCCTAAAAATGACTTCCTGAAAACATTTTCCAGATGTACGACGTTTTCCACGAAATAAATGGATCCCATACATACAAAAAAGTCAAGCCTTTGTTGTAAGACATTAAATCACGTGGAGAGCACATTTTATGAGGAGTTTGTCTAGTCCGTTCTCCAAGAATAAGGTCTAGGTGAAAACTGCCTGCATGTTAAACTACTTTAGAAGATCTGGACTAAACATAAAGATGTCTCCTGCTTCACATGAAGTTAATGATGTGTCCTAGAAAAGAAATAATACTTTGGGGACTAGAAATTGAGTTTTGCAGTAAATATTCCATGGGTCTAATAATTTAGAATTTTTGTAATACGGAATTAATATGGGGTAATGTGATATGGCTATAGCAGTTTAAGATTTTTTTTTTGATGCAAAGATTAGTTTAAGCTAATTATGTGACGGATGTATTATTTTGGGATTTTGATGGTATTAGCCCTTTAGCAACCATCCACTTCCTCAATAGACAAAAAGACCCCAAAACACAGTACTTCAGCCGATTATTCCAATAATAAAGGAAAGAATCAATAGATACGGCATGCCAATGAGAGATGAAAAAGCAGTTACCTTCGACAAGCAGAGATGCGAAGAGAGGTGCAAGATCAGAGAACAAAGACCTAAACAAGCCCGGGCGATAACTTTCAAGTGGGAAAAGATCAAAGGGAGCGATTGAGCACCAATCAGTATACAGTAGGCTCAAATTGTTGTTTTGAGAGAGAGAGAGAGAGAGAGAGAGAGAGAGAGGTTGAATGTGAGAGGCAGAGTGAGAGATGAGAGATGGAGAGGCCGCAGTTATATTGTTGATTGACTAGTAGTAGTTTGATTCTTTTATTTATTATTTGGAGGGGCAATTTGTTCGCATAAGTCACAATGCCAAATCTATCTTAGGTCAGCAACTTTCAACACCTATGAAGCATGGACACGTTCTGGGTGCCTCCTTGTCGTGTTTGACATGCTTCGACATGCAATCAACACGTGTCGAAAAGTCAACTCTTCTTGGCAAGCTTCAACATGCGCATCCAGAATTGCGAGAGGCATGGTGGTTTTCTGGGGTAGCATGTGTTTGACAGATATGCTTCGACACGCGATCAACACATGTCGAAAAGTCAACTCTTCCCAACACGCGTATCCGAAATTACGAGAGGCATGGTGGGTTTTTTGGGCGGGTCTGCAAGTGCGAAGGGAGAGAGAATCGTTGAAGAAGGCGATGGAGGGTGGAGGTGAGGGCGAAGGAGCAAAGGCAAGGCCACAAGCGATGGTGAGGCCGTGAATGCAAGGGAGGGCCAAAGGAAGAGTAAAAAATGAGGCGATCAAGAGGGCTGTGACTATGATGAGACGATTGAGAGAGTACATAGATTGAGAGGAAGACGATCGTGCAAGGAGGAGAAGCCTAGGAGAAGGAAAGGTGGCTAGGGTTTGGGTTTCCAAGGAAGAGCGGGAAAAAAAAATTAAAAGTGGGGATGCTGTGCAAGGAGGAGGAGCTTAGGAGGAGGAGGAGGAGGCAACTAGGGTTTGGGTTTCTAAGGGTCCTCTTTAAGTTTTAGGAAGAAGAGCACAAAAAAAATTAAAATTAAAAATGGGGATGCTCGTCCAATTTGGCAGGATTTTTTCCTTTTTCTTTTCCATTTGGGAGAGGGGAAGGGTGGAGGGTGATTTCAAGAAAGGATGTGATAGGTGGTCTTTGGGGAAGAAACAAGAGGGTGAAATATATGGGTGGGTTAAAAAATGATTTCGAGAAATAAAATGACTGAATGTATGATAAATTATGGTCATTGTAGAAGATCATAGATTTATTTAAATAATTGACTCTAGTCTCCAAACATGGGTATTTATTTCATATAAATATGTCTTTCCAATTTCCTATGAATAGATTTATTAATATTATTAGTGTAAATTCATTTTAGTTTATTTATTTATTTATGAATTTGAATCAAATTAATTTGTCATATATATATATATATATATATATATATATATTTAATATACAACGTGTCCTAACATGTCATAATTTTTTTATTTTTTGAGAAATAATGTAACTGCGTATCATGTCGTGTCGCGTGTTCGTATTGATGCTATATAGTTTGACACTATATACATACAAGTCATGTCTTTGATATAAGTTGTTATGACTTGGATGCCCCACTTTATGATGAGTTTCTCTAATTCAATCCACAAAGATGAGGTCTTCCTAGAATGTGCCTGCACATTAAACTACTTTAGAGGATTTGGACTAAAATTAAAGAAGTCGCCTACTTCAAATGAAGTTCATGATGTGTCCTAGGAAAGCAATAATACATTGGGGACCATCTCATGGTAGAACAGTTTACAATAGAGCATTTTAATTAATCTTTAAAAATTGATTTGTGGAAGAAGAATTTTAACCAAACCAAATTAGCGGGACACTTGAGGGACATTGCTGTCGTCCACAGCTAATGACAGATGTCAATTGCAATTGTCAAATATATAATGAACAAACAAAAAAGGCAATGCATATACCCAAAATCGCGTGCGGACTCCACTCAAGAATGGTTGGTGCCTTACCTTTTTCTGAAAGTGTCTCATGCAATCACATAAATCACATGAATTTGGCAAGAGAATTCTGAGTCCCTGTATTAGAAAAAACTGGCAAGTATCTTGGCATATCGTCAAATTAGAGGAAATAAAAAAAGGAGATGTTTGCCTGAATTATGGGTCAAGTAAACTCCAAGCTAGAAGGGTGGAAGGAACAGCTAATTTCCAAAGGGATAAGGAAACTCTAATGAAAACAATAGTACAAGCACTCCCGCAATAAACTATGTCTATATTTAAAATCCCTGTGTCTATCTACAAGTCAATAGAACAGAAAATTGCTAGATTCTTGTGGCAAACTAACAACAGCAAATCCGGCATACACTAGAAGGATTGGGACACTCTCAAGAGTTAGAAAGACAATGGGGGATTGGGTTTTCGAGATCTCATTGCGTTTAATAAGGCTTTACTAGGTAAACAGGCTTGGCGTCTAATACAACATCCTTCCTCCCTGTGGAGCATACTCTTCAAGGGCTTGTACTTCCATTCTCAAGAATTCTGGCAAGTAGCAAAAGGCACTAGACCCTCTTGGGGATGGCAGAGTTTACTGTTAAATCGAGACTCAATGTTAGACAAACTCCAGTGGTTTGTCGGTGATGGAAAATGGATCAAAATTTGAGAAAATAGATGGCTTTCTAAGGGCATAATTGGTGGGCCTGCACCTAGAGGCGAACCGGAAAAAGTGGTCAATTTTATTATCATAGACCAAAATACATGGAATGTACCCCTTATCCGCCACAGCTTTGATGAGCAGACTGTTGAAGAAAATTCGACCACACTGCACTGTCGACTGACTAATTTGGAAGGGGAAGCTCAATGGTATGTTTACAGTAAAGAGTTACTATAACTATATCAAATCACAGAACAACAACGATACACATAGCCATGCTTCTTCATCATACCAAACCCCTCGCAAACTATGGAATAGGATCTGGACCATGAAAACTACCCCCAAACTGTGCATTTTCATGTGGTATGTATGCCACAATGCTTTGTCTTTAAAAGAGAATCTATACAACAGGCACATCTTACCAGACCTAGTATGTTGTCTATGTAAAGATCAAGTTCCAGAATCTACAGAACATATCTTCCTATTATGTCCTTGGACACAGGCTATTTGGTCCAACTCACGAGTCCATCTTATGATCTAATTACGTGGAGTGCACAGAATCAACGCTTGGCTAGTAGATCTAATCGAAAATAGCGATGGCTTACATGATCTGGAGATTGTTGCTTCTATTTTGTGGCAGATCTGGAAGGCTCGCAACAACTTTGTCTTCTGCCAACAGAGGCCGAATTCCGAGCAGGTTGTACAGGTGGCTCTCACAAACGCCAAGTGCATCATGTTAGGGAAATCTCTTATGATATTTTAAAGATGACAAAATATATCAAAGGCTACTAATGTGTTTAATGGTTAAGTAATAGATCATGCAGATGATAGAACATGTAAAGGATAATGTCAAAGTCTAAAGACGGCCAGAAGACTGAACGTAACACATGTCTAAAGTATATTATGAAGATTTCCAGACTTTTGTGTCAAAGTCTGAAAACTATTAGACTTCTGTGTTAAAGTCTGTTCTACATCAGAAAGCTGCTCACTCTTAACAAATTCCAAACCGAACGGAATGAAGAACCAGAAGACAGATTCTATGCTAAAGCGAAACTTATTCAGACTGTGTTCAGATGGAATAGGCTAAATCTATTCGGAAGCATAATTGTTCAGACTCAGATTGTAAAGTCTATTGCATTCAGACTCAGATTGTAAAGTCTATTGCTCTCAGACTTTACATCCAGATTCGACATAACGTAACACAAGCCCTAAATGTATAACAGCTAGTGATCTGGTTTGGATTCTACATCAAGATTGATTTGATTGACTCAATCTAATTGATTGATAATTGGATTATGAAGACAAAAAATTTCTATATGGAGAAGCTCTACTTATGGAAACCAAGATTCTGTTTGTATGGACGATCGAAATCAATTTGGGATTCTATTTTTGTCACTCAACGGCTACCAAATCTTCTAGATACAGATTTGTCCAATGGGTAGATTGGAAGACGATCCTCAAGATATTGTCCAACGGCTAGTTTGGAAGTTGAGGAATATTTAAGGAGATGAAGGACCAATGAGCAAGTAAGAGACGGAGCGTAAAATTTCTAATTCCAAAGTCTGAGCGACCTTCGATCATATACTTATCTCTTGTGAGCTTAAACGTTTGTGATCGTGAGAGAAATACCAAAAGAGTGACTTAGTGAGATAGTGTGATCTACTACTAAGCGTTTGCACTTAAAGTTGTAATCTCTTGTTGATTGCATAGTGGAATCCAACCAAGAAAGCTATTAGTGTGGGAGAGTGAACGTAAGCTTGGATTAAGCCGAACCACTATAAACCTTGTGTTCTTATTCTCTTCCCTGAATCTTTTTATTCTGTTCGTAGTTCTATTTAACCGCTAAAGTCTGATCTCGCTCAAAGTCTGCTGCTCTTCAGACTCAGTTTCAAAAGTCTGCTGTTATTCAGACTCATGTTAAAAGTAAAAGTTTTCACTATATTTTGCAGAATCTATTTTTACACCTATTCACCTCTCTCTAGGTGTTCATAGCAACAATTTCAATTGGTATCAGAGCCAAGTGCTCGGTTTATAAAAGTGTTTTTACTTTTGAGTTAAAGATTTTCTATGGCTAGTATTTTGGCACTAAGACTTATGGAAGGACAAAGCAACACGAGGCTATCATATTTGGATGGAAATGAATACAACGTGTTGAAGAACAAAATGAAAGTATTCCTAAGATCCAGAGATCCCTTGCAATGGAATGTTGTGGAAAAATGAATCAATCCCATTGCTGCGTTTACATCAAATAAGATTGGCAAAGACAAAGAAACCAAACCCCCTGCTCCTATGTCTCGGACGGAATTGTCCAAAAGAGAAGTACTTGATGCAAAAGCCATTTATTCTTTATATTGTACTTTATCTCCTACTGAATATAACAGAATCTCTTCATGTGTCACAACGAAATAAGTTTGGGATAGACTATATGTCACTTATGAAGAAACTGATCGTGTAAAAAAGGCAAAAGTAAACTTCATGCTCGGTAAATATGAATCCTTCGAGATGAAGCAAGGAGAGTCAATTGGAGATATATTCAGCCGTTTTACAGAAATTGTAAATGGTTTAGCATATCAAGGTCATCCAATTTCTTCCCAAATGAAGGTCAACAAACTCTTGCGAGATCTCTCAAAAGATTGGAATCATGTTAAGACCTCAATCCGAGAGACTCAGAAGATTATACCACTCTTCGTTGATGAATTGATTGGCACTCTTCAATCCTATGAAGTGGAACAACTCAACAACGAAGATCCCGAAGGTAAGAAGTCCATTGCTTTAATATATAATGCTGATTCTGATGATATAGACTCAAAAAATGACATGGACGACAAAGAACTTGCTTTTATGATCAAGAAATTTAAAAAACTAAGTAGAAAAGAAAGGAAATTCGATGGAAGAAGACAATACAAACAGAATGGCCAGAAAAGAACAATAAAAGAAGATTTTAAGCAAGGAAATATATGCTTGATGGCATATTTAGAATCTGAGTCTGACTAAGACACAGACTCAGAATTAAAGTTTGACCCAGACACAGACTCAGAATCCGATGAGGAAATCGAGAAAAAATGGGTACCAAAGAAAATGTGAGTTGTTTTTGCAGGATATAAAGAAGAAAAAAGAAAGAGAATTTAGTAAGGAAGGTGAATTTTTTTAATTAGATTTGGGCACATAATTCTCATATTCGACATATCATTGATTGATTTAGATTTTATTATGACCGTATTATATGATTTGAAGAAAGAATCATGTAATTGTTTTTGATATCTTGCTTAGAGACAATTGAGTTTATTTGATTTGATTTTATGCTCTCAAATTGTCATATTTTGCAAAGTAAAAATTTGATTCTATGTGATGTTAATTAGGCAAAATATTCCTAGATACTCAAGGATTTTATTCTCTATGTTTTTATCGTACTATGACTAAGTGAGAATTTATTTTTCCAAATATCATCATGCATAATATTCTTTCTTTGAATAGTTTGTTATGACAAATTAAGAAAGAATATTTGATTATGGAGATTTTATATTTTACTCTAACGAAATGGAAGGATCCAAATTGATGGATACCAAAAAGGAAATGAGTTGATTGCATGAAATTTTATAAAGGAAGAATGATCGTGAATCTACGCAGATTTTAGTGCAATCTGAAAAGTATCTCCTGCGAAGATTGGTAGTGATATTTTAATCAATGGTATATTTCAAACATATACCATGGGTAAGAGAATATTTTTTTTATCATCCCGCCTTACAAATTTCTACATGCATTTATCATAAGTTTGGATGATTGTTTATTATATTGCAAATATCTTTTGACATAAATATAAGGCATTGCAATTTTGGCACGTGAGAAATATCTATTTTCTTTTTGTGAAATGCATTAATAATATATTTTTGAGATTTATGCTTAAGAAAATCCCTTTGATCTCAAAAGATATTATTGCAGATTTATGAATATTCTTACTATATTCATAAAAGATATCTTATATCTAGCAAGTTTGATTTGAAAATCAAAAGAAGATATTACGTGACACTTTTGCAAAGATTATTTTTTGTTATCTAAGAATTTGCAGGTGACAAAAGAATCTTCCATATGGATCTTGAAAAGATCAATTTGAAAATCATGGAGATTCTATACTATCTTCTAGAGGTTCAAAAATTCCATTACTAGTGCAAAGTTTTTGCAAAATTGTTAAGGAAATTCCTAATGTGTCGTACGAAAGTTTGTTAAGTTTATGTAGGTTGAATTCGAGAAGAGCTTGATTAAAGAAAATAATTTTTTGCCTCGAATTTCAAAATACAAATGATCGTTGTGGATATTGCTGCTACAAAAGAAATAATGGAAAAATATTATGCTCAACGTGCACAAGCCACAATTAGTGCTATTCGCAAATATTGTCATGATGACAGAGGGAGAAAATGAATTCAAGAGAAAGGAAAGAATCGTGATCGTCTCAAAAAGACAACAAATTGAGGGGGAGCTTTGATCAATTATAGAAAAATCTTTTTGGATTGATCGTAATCTTGATTATTATGGAAGGAAGGAAAAGGTAAATGTGACATAATTTGTCAAGATTCGGTTAGTGCATCTTTTATTACCTTTTGTCATTAATAAATCTCTTATTGATATTATCATTTTATTATGACAAAAAGGTAAATAATTTTTATAATGCATTTGTGATAAATATATGCTGATATATAATCGAAGTGAGCTATATTGCATATCTTTAGTATTCAATTTACTTTATAAAAGCTGATTTTTGGAAATTATGCAAGATATATTTATCGTTTTATATTCTCTACGTGATACTTTTTATCGCTTTTTGGTTATGACAAAAAGGGGGAGAGAATATAAATATGCATATGTGTTGATTGGTTGATATTATTTATTGCATAATATTGAGCTGCGATTATCTTTACACATATAATTATATGCTCAATCTATTTGCTATCTCGAATTACATTATTCTTTGAGATTGCCTTGATTTATTATTATCTTTAAAAGTATGATTACACATCTGCATATTCAGAGATTGTTTTGTCATCATCAAAAATGGGGAGATTGTTAGGGAATCCCTTATGATGTTTTGAAGATGACAAAATAAATCAAAGGCTAATAACATGTTTAATGGTTAAGTAATAGACCATGCAGATAATAAAACATGTAAAAGATATTGTCAAAGTCTGAAGACGACCAGAAGACTGAACGTAACACATGTCCAAAGTATATTCTGAACATTTCCAAACTTCTGTGTCAAAGTTTGAAGACTGCCAGACTTTAGTGTCAAAGTCTGTTCTACATCAGAAATATGCTCACTCTGACAAATTCCAGACTGAACGAGAATGAAGAACCAGAAGACAGACTCTATGCTGAAACTGAACTTATTCAGACTATGTTCAGACGAAACAGGCTAAATCTGTTTAGAAGCATAATATGTTCAGACTCAGATTGTAAAGTCTATTGTTCTCAGACTTTACATTCATATTCGACAGAATGTAACACAAGTTCTAAATGTATAACGGCTAGTAATCTGGTTTGGATTCTACATCAAGATTGATTTGATTGACTCAGTCTAATTGATTAACAATTGGATCATGAAGACAATAACTTTCTATACGGAGAAGCTCTACTTATGGAAACCAAGATTCTGTTTGTATGGGCGATCGGAATCAATTTGGGATTTTACTTTTATCACTCAACGGGTAGATTGGAAGACGATCCTCAAGATACTGTCCAATGGTTAGTTTGGAAGTTGAGGAGTATTTAAGGAGATGAAGGACCGATGAACAAGTAAGAGACGGAACGTAGAATTTATAATTTCAAAGTCTGAGTGACCTTCGATCATATACTTGTCTCTTGTGAGCTTAAACATTTGTGTTCATGAGAGAAATACCAAAATAGTGACTTAGTGAGATAATGTGATCTACTATCAAGTGTTTGCACTCAAATTTGTAATCTCTTGTTAATTGCATAGTGGAATCCAACCAAGAAGACTGTTAGCGTGGGAGAGTGGACGTAGGCTTGAATTAAGCCGAACCGCTATAACCTTGTGTTCTTATTCTCTTCCCTGAATCTTTTTATTCCTCCGTTGTTCTATTTAACTGCTAAAGTCTGATTTCGCTCAAAGTCTGCTACTCTTCAGACTCAGTTTCAAAAGTCTATTGTTGTTTAAATGAAAGTTAAAAGTAAAAGTTTTCACTGTATTTTGCAGAATCTGTTTTTACACCTATTCACCCCCTCTAGGTGTTCATACTAGCAATTTCATATCTGGTGTTACAATCGATGCCGAAACAAGGACTGTAGCAACAAGATCCATATAAGATGTGGCGCCCTCCAGAGTTGAGAGTGGTAAAAATTAACATAGACGGTGCTTACCCATCAGCCCATAATGAAGGCTTAATGGCTTGTGTGTGCCGAGACTCTTCAGGCAAATTGATTGATAGTTTTACCAGCAGCGTCGCCGCCTTCTTAACTCTACAAGCAGAGGTACATGCCCTCAATCTCACACTTAAATTTCTATTGCAGAAAGGGAAATCAAAAGATCACATCGTGCTGGAATTTGACTGCTCGGTTCTTGTTGAAGCCGTGAAAAACCCTACCTTGACACCTTGGGAGAATAGAGCTTTGTTTGCTGAAAGCACAATGCTCTTGCCCTGCTTCCCTAATCTGTAGATCCGCCACTGTTGAAGAACAACAAATTTTATTGCCGACTGGGCCGCCAAAGTCCATGGGCACTCATTACTTCAACCAAATTGGGCTGTATCCCCTCCCCCTCATCTTCTCGACCTTCTTTACTCCAAAGCACTGTCGTATGGATATTCATTTTTGCGTTCATAAATACTACTTTCGTTTTAGACCCAAAAAAAAAATTATTGCTACATAATTTAATTAATTAGTAATCGATCTACTAGGAGCAGTTAACATGCTTTTAGTTATGTTCTAAATTGTGTTGGAAATGTGAGGTAGAGATGATCAAATGGATGTTATACAAATTGTGTTTATTCTGCGCTGGCTCCACATGCTAACAATTCCATGCAAAACAATCTACTTTAAATCAATATGATATTACCGAGATATTCTTCTCAAGCTTTCAAAATTAAATAATCGATTGATATATAGATCTATAATTTGTTGGGAGAATTACCAAAAAAGTCCTAAACATATTGCAATTATGCCAATTCAGTCCTAAACTTTTTTTTTTGTTCAATTTAGTCCTAAACCTTTTATAATTGTGCCAATTCAGTCCATCCGGCCAAAATTGGCCGGCTGGCGCTGACGTGGACGCCGGTGGGGGACAGCCGGCCGGCGAGGTAATTTTTTAATATTTTTAAATATTTTTTTTATTTTTCGAAGTTTTAAATATTTTTAAATATATATATATTTTTGGCCTTCTTCTTCTTCCTCCGCCGGACGCCGGCCGAGGGGAGGCCGGCGAGGCCGACCTCGCCGGCCACCGGCGAGGCTCGCCTCGCCGGCCAATGGCGGAGGCGAGCCTCGCCCGCCGACGGCGAGGCGGCCGTCGCTAGATCCGGCGAGGCTTGACCTCGCCATGGCGGGCGAGACCGAGCCTCACCAGATCGGCGACGGCGGCCTCGCTAGATCGGGCGTCGGCGGCCTCGCCGTCGCCGGGCGAGGCCGAGCCTCACCAGATCCGGCGAGCTCGGCCCTCGCCGGTCACCGGCGAGGGTGAGGCGCCGTAACAGGTTTTGGCGACGGTCACGGCCGGGAGGGCCGCTTGAGCTCGGAGGGGAGATCGTGCCGACGATCGGGGGGACGGGGAGGCAGCGGAGGTGGCGATGGCGACGGGGGCCTTGCCGGCCACTGGCGAGGTCGACCCTCGCCCTCGCCGGTGGCCGGCGAGGCGGCCGTCGCCGATCCGGGCGAGGCTCGGCCTCGCCCGGCCATGGCGAGGTCAAGCGTCGCTAGATCGGCGACGGCCGCCTCGCCGTCGCCGGGCAAGGCTCGCCTCCGCCGGTGGCCGGCGGGGCAAGCCTTGCCGGCCACCTCTGGCCGGCGTCCGGCTCGAGGAAGGAGAAGAAGGCAAAAAAAAAAAAATTTATTTAAAAAATATTTAAAAATTCGAAAAAAAAAATTATTAAAAAAATTAAAAAAATTACTTCGCCGGCCGGCTGTCCCCCGCCAGCGTCCACGTCGCGCCAGCCCGGCCAATTTTGGCCGGATGGACTAAATTGGCACAATTATAAAAGGTTTAGGACTAAATTGGACAAAAAAAAAAGTTTAGGACTGAATTGGCACAATTGCAATAGGTTTAGGACTTTTTTGGTAATTCTCCCATAATTTGTTAGATGACACCAAAGGAAGGAACTGATGCTCGCTCGGTGCTGACTTTTCTGCACTCTTTTTTCTTTTTCTTGAGATGATAGAAAGTAAGCATGGAGAGAAGAATCAGCGCGACAAGCTCCACAAAGGAACGACCAGAAGCGAAATGGTGCATCGCTTTGTTTGCTTTGCTCGGACTTTGCCCTTTCTCCATGGAAGTCTGGCGCGCAAGAATGAAGAGAGGCTGCATTGCCGCTGCACAAAAAGATGTAGACAAACAAAGGACAAGGCTTGGTGGAGAGAAATTGCTTTTTGAACAATTCCATATACAAAATGCTAAATGAATGAGTGTTCCGATGACATGGAGCAATCCAATGCACATCATCTCTTTCCAAAGGACCTCGCCCTCCACTCAAGAAAATATCACGGGGTTGCGCCCGCTCACGGACAAGAAGAAAATGGCTTATCTAAATCTCTAAATGCATTAGACCCAAAAAAAAAAAAAAAAAAAAATTCTCTAGATGTGTGCCCTCTAGTCAAGGTTCATCTTTTGATAGAGAGTGCATGATTTCTGAATGATTATGAATGCCAAAATGTTTAATTAATTCATCACGCCTTCTTGCCGCAAAAAATGACGTAGATGAAACAAAATTTTTTTTTTTTTTTGGCCTAACGCATCTAGAGATTTGGATAAGCCATTTGCTTCTTGTCATGGAGATAAGCAGGTCTTTAAAAGGCTCGTGGGGAAGAAACAAGCAAGAGAACTGCTCTGGGTGGAGATCCCGTAACATCACCTTCTATTCCTTCCTCTTCAGGAAGAAAAACTTAGAAATTGAAATTAAGGGGGTCTCACAATAGTAAAGGTAAATACTATATTAGGGTTTCAACTCTAGTTACCATCAGATATGTTAGTACAGTACCATCCACGCCTGAAATGAGTGAGGGCAGATTAAAATCTTACTGCAAGACTGGCTGCTTCACGGCAAATTCTACAACTGACTGCCAGCCCCTGTACCCCTGGTTGTAGACTTCGCCGTCTCTAGATGCGTGCCCTCTAGTCAACGTTCTTTCGATAGAGAGCGCATGCTTTCTGGATGATTACGAATGACGCAATGTTTAATAAGAGAGCACGCCTTCCTGCTGCAAAAAATGACGTAGATAAAACAAATGAAAAGGCTGGACGGCAAGTATATACTTTCTGGTGGAGGGCAGATGCTTTTGGAACCATTCCAAATGACGAAGTGCTTCTTGAACGATTCTTCCCAGGCGGGGGTCTACTAATTAATCCGCAGATACTAAAAGTTGTCAACTCGGGCCATGTCATGGACATTCTCACCTTCCTAACCGAAGGAAATTACCGGTTATCAACCGTGTCTCTACTTAGCAGGTTCGGGCAAGTCGTACGTCATTAAAGCTGATTAGTTATTGCAGGGGATATGCTTGTTTTAGTTTAGGTTGTTGGCTTGATTAAGCAACGTGCACGGTGAGTGGTTAAAAAGGTGGCAAGATATTTATTTAAAGATTAATTGAAAAAAATCTATTAGCTGCCAACACTAAAATTTCTCGCGTCATGGATAATTAATATTTTTACCATCTGACTATTACGTGTTAAGTATGCACGATAATTGTCTTGAGAAATTCATTGACATAACTCATCGAAATAAATATATAACCATTGTGTGATAGAACTTTTACAAGGGAAACTGGTTACTAATTTACCAAAGGGTAGGATTACGTGTTTTCGTGGATTGAATAACATAGACGCGGTTATGCTTATATAAATACTCCGAATAGAGTACAAGTCAAGTCCAACAACTCCTAGTCTGAATCTCCGAGGGTATTGCTCTTTTGCTCTTTTGCTTATCCAATACAACCGGAGTTTCAAATTCAGAAGGAATGCACTTGAAAGTAGATATATCGTGAGATGCCATCAATCTCATCTTTACGCACACTGATTTGGTTCCCTGAACACGGGCTCAGTCGTTAATCCTCACCTGGTGGTATTCAGCTAATACGTCCCTGCGTTCATTCAAGATCGAGTTCAAGTTAGGGATGTCAACAGTAGTATTTTGCGAGGCATTTATCACATGACTAGCGTCAGATTCGTTCTCTAAACATGTTGAATTTAAATCTAAAGCAATAGTTTTCCCCCCTTGATCGCCCACACTTCCGAGGCGAAAGTGAGATAGATAATGCATTATAATGTGGAAGTGCGGTGAGGAAGAGGCTAACCCGTTTCCCCACTGGTCGATAGCTCAATTCAACTTTGCGTTTCGCTCTCGGACATCCCACCCCAGATTTAGCTACATTCTCTTGTTCGAGTTGTGTTTCGAGGGCATACTCACAAATAGTCCGACCCTCATCATCCTTAACGTCTGGATGGTCAAGAGCAACTGCCACTTCTTCCGTTTTCAGCACCTTTGCAATGTGCTCCACTGCCGAGTCTGTGAAGCTCATAGCTATTCTATTCCTTTTTCTTATTTACAGACATATGGGCCACATGCAAAGCCTTTCGCACGAACTTGCCCGTAAGTCGACCAGTCCTTTGTCACACGCAGTCCTCACTGCGCTGGGGGTGTCCACGGGTATGCTCTCTTTGCCAGATTTTGCCCATCTTTCAACGAGTAGTGAGGTGATAGCTGGAAGACATTCATGAAAGTACTTCTAAGACATGAACACATAAAATACCGACCAACTCGAACTTCCCACAGCTACATGCCAATGTCAAATCCGAAGGATATCTGTCTCTTTCCGCTGCTGGCGGTATGTGCCTTTCTGCTGCCTGTCAACTGGAACATGCGGAGAGTCTTCGAGCAATTAATTTCTTCGATTGCCAGCCCTAGGCAATTGGTGAACTCCTCATGGAACATCTCGAACATCCGAGTATAGAGTTGTTCAGCTTCTTTCTCCATCCGACTCCTGGTTTCCAATTCACCGTGTTTTTCTCGCAAAGCATGTCTTCGCGAAATCATCTTCTTGGCCACCTCTTCACACCACCATGCAATGTCGGTGGTTAGCGTCATGGTCTCGGAGGAAAGACTCCCAGCGTCCTCAACGTTTTGTATGGAGAGTAGGCCGACAGAGAAGACTTGTATGGAGAGTAGGCCGACAGAGAAGACGTTCTTCGTGAACACATGAGACCATTTCTTGTGCATTATATATAGAGAAGCAAGGCACAAGTTGTCCCGCAGCTTGTACTTTCCTATAAAGGAATTCCACTTCGACTCGAATTATTCTCGCGAGTGGAGGAACACGCACTCCCTGAAGAGATTGACAACGTCGAGTTGGTCACTCAAGGGAGACAGGTACTTCCGGAAACTGTTCAAGACAGACCAAGCGGGCAGACAATGGCGGGTCTCTGGCAAGACAAGCGATACGGCTTCGGCGATTTCTTCGCTGACTTCAGTAATGATTGTCTGCAGTTTCCGCCAGTCCATCGATTGAAGCACAGTATTGAGCAACCAATGAAATGAACCCACTGTTCGATCGACCAAGAGACCGTGTCCGAATATGGTGGGCTTCCAATGATGATTAAGTCCCCAAAACATTGCACAGATCATGCCATAGTTGTTGGTCCAAGTTCTTGTGTCCAGGCCTAGAAGATCGCTAAAATGCTCATAATCGACCTTGGACGGGCTATCCCTCCACAAAAATTCTTCATGCCGCGTGCCTCCACCACTCACAACGAGTAACAGGAACAACAATCTAACCTCGCCAGACGCCTGAAGTGATCAATCGAGTCCTGAGTCTCCTCAGGCGCAGGTCTTGGGTGATCCTCCCTTGTGGGGTCCACGTCGGAATCAAGAGCCCGCTCTCCGACCGCCCTAACTTGGTACACAATCCTGCCTGTCGAAAGTGCCGTCGTAGGGTGACTATGCTCGAGAACTACCTCGGAGATCTTGCATGTTCCATCATTGACCACGCATTCGATCTTAGCGTCACAACCTGTTCTCATGTCCTCTCCCTCTACTTAGTTCCACATCTATGGGCCACGTGCAAAACTTACGCATAAACGAATTCGCCGGACTGCTATCACGTGCTGGGGTTGTCGACCGGCAGGCTGTCTTTGGCAGATTTTGTCCATCGTTTCAACACGTAGCGATTTGAAGATATTCATGAAAATGAGTACTTTCAAAGCATGAAAACGCAAGATACCTACCGACTCGAACTTCCCACAGCTACATGCTATTGTCGAATCGGTAGATCAAACTTGACAGTGTTTCGTGATGCATTTTTCTGGAAAACTTACCGTGCCCCCACGCTTTCTTCCATCATCGGTGATACGGCATTGATCAGCTCCTCTTGGAACATCCTAAGAATCGGTCATCGAGATTCTTTCTCCAGCGGTCACAGCTTTCTTCCATCCTCGATGATATGGCATTGATCAACTCCCATCCTAAGAATCGGTCATCTGGCTTCTTTCTCCAGCGGACTCCTTGTTGTCAAATCCGCCGCGTTCTTCTCACAGCGCTCGTCTTCCAGAAATTCTTTCCTTTGCATGTGCTCGGCCACCTTTCCACATCAGCGTGCAATTTGGGACAGCGTCATCGTCTCGCAAGAGAGATTCCCAAACACAGCACGGGCATCCTCATCGTTTGTTTTGTATCGAGAGTAGGCGAGCTATAAACACGTTCTTCGTGAACGGACGACACCATTTCTCGTGCACTCCATAAAAAGAAGCGACCCACGCATTTTCGTGCAGCTTGTGCTTCGCTCCAAGGGCATTCCACTACGATTCGAATTCTTCCAGTGAGTGGATGCGAAAGACACAATCACTAAATTTAGTAACTCACATAAATAAATAGGAATATGACTATCTATTATACTTCGAACTTCCAATTAATTAGTATTTTGTAATTTAAAATTTTTAGTCTAATTAAACTTTTCTGTTATTGGAAAAATATCCACTTACTGAGATTTTTCTATATGTGATTTTGGTACTGTTAGCTAATCATTTTCCATTTTAAATTCTCTAACCTAATGCTAAATTAAGCCCAGAAAATAATAAGTCATGGGAAGAAAAAAAAAACAAAAAGAAACCAGTTCCTCGATAAAAAATATATATATATATATATATAAATAAAAAAAGTGTGATTAACATTGTACGGTGGTTTTGTAAAATTAAGGTACTATTAGCTAATCATTTTCCAAAATTTTATCCTAATTATTTAAAAAGATTTTTGTAGAATCAAATTAAACATGTGATTTTTCTAACATGCAACACTATCTATGAAAATCTATCTTAATCTATTTAAATATTTCATTGATATTTTCGGATAGGAACAAAATCAAATCAAACATGAAAAAGATAAATAAATAAAAAATCTAATCAATTAAAGAAAACATTCGTATTCAATCCATTCAAATTTGGAAACAATAAAACCAACAATCATATAGAAAGGATTATTAATATGATTGGCAGATTTTTCATCTTGACTGCCAACTTCATGAATGTTGTGGATTAGGAAATTATACTAATTATTCCCCAAAAATATTTTGGATATGCAATTTACTCAGATATGATGACACTAAAATTTTGGCGACCCATTTAATCATTTATTAATTACATAGAAAATTATGATTAAATTTTAAATCGAAGCATAAATAACTTTCATTTTGCATGGCATATAGACATCGGGAGCATTTGCATTAGTAGTGATAGAGCATTTTCGTTAAAAGAAAAAAGAATAAAAAAATAAAAATAATTATTATTTAAAAAAGGGAAAAAACAAGCAAGACCAGGCCGAGGCCAAGCTAGACCAGCCTTCTTTCCTCTTTTTTTTTTCTTCTTTTCCTCTCCTCGCTCCTTGCCTAGCCCTCTCCTTTTCTAGGCCTAGCCTGCACGCCTCTTACTCACACCTTCTACAAAAAAGAAGAGCAACAGAGGTACAAACACAGGGGATCAGTAGGTCGTAGCATGATCCTAAGGTTAGGGACCAAGTCAGTAGTGACATACTGGCAGTGGCAAAAGCCATGCGCACCTGTTGTGACATCCTCAATTCACTCCTATATAAGGAATAGAATTACGACGGTAATCGACAAATCATGGAAAAGTAAGGTATGGTCACCTTAGAATAAAAATTCAATTTTACATCGGCAGACCATGAATTTTCCAAAAAGTGGAAACGTGCAGCGAACAAGGAGTCATGAGGGCCCAAGCCGTGGATGGGCCCAATGGGTCTCATGCCCATCATGGACGACCCAAGTGGGCCCATCAAGGCCATTTAAGCCCGCACTTGGTCTTTTGGAAGCTTGTACATTAATTACCCATATGCATGAATAGTATTTTATATTATAGTTTGACTAAATCCCTAAATTACCCCTTCTAGAAGCTTATTGGCTTAATGAGACAAGGATTATTGTCTTCCAAAGGAGGGGTAGGTGCCAATTGAAGAAGGGAAAAGGAAGAGACTAACTTAGTTAGCTTCCTTAGTTCATTTCCAAATAGAGCACATGCTTGAAATCTAGCATTAAATAAAGAGTGAATAGGAAGATTTCAAGAGCTCTTGATGGCCATTCAAAGGACTTGGCCAAGAGTAATTTAGGGGATTTTGTACTAAGCTCATTAAAACTTTGAGGAAACTTGGAAGAGAAACTCATTTCTCTCACTCTCTCCCCCATCTCCCTCTCTTTCACTCTCAGCACTCTCCCTCTCTCTCACACCCTCACCACCACCCCCTCCCTCTCTCTCAAACACTTTCCCCCTCTCACGCTCAAGCTCTCATCATTCGCCATCGCACCATGATGCCACCACCATCGCCTCCTTGCCAGGCCATGACGCCGCCACCTCTATCTAAGGCCGAGCCCCTCTCCTTGCCATGTGCCTCACCGCCTCATGCCCTCCTTGCCACACCACATGCCACCGCCACCGTGAGCCATCGTGAGCTGCCATGCTATCATTGCCACCGCTGCTTACCATCAAAGCTTGAAAGCTAATCCCATGAGTGTCTTCCTAATCCTTGATTAATGGTAGTTACTCTTGAGATTAGGGTTAGGATTAATGTTAATTATAATTAGATTAAGTGATAGATGGATTAGTAATAATTTATTTTGAATATTGATAAGTACTTATGATATCTTATTTTAAAAATGATAAAAGAACAAACTAAGTGCCAAAACTTGGCACAATGTGATACTTAAATATTAAAAATTAGGAAAGTGACACTTAAGTGTCACTTTTTTTTTTTTTTTTAAAGTGAGACACTTGAGTGCCACCTGCAGTAAACCCCGCTAGAAATCTTATGTGGTAATTTTTTTTTTATTAATTTTGCTTGCCTACGTGGCTTATCAAAGAGTTGACTCAGCAAAGAAATGCAAAAATAATGTCGTTTTGGCATAGATTTGAATTTTAATTTAACATTAATTGAATTAAATTTAAAAGCAAATTTTAAAAAATTTAAAAAATGAAGAAAATGAACAGCAATTGAGGGCTTAGCCCTCGCTACCACCACCTCCCCCATCGCTAGGAAGGGCCGATGACAATGGGGGAGGGTCACCTGGGGTCAGTGAGCCCTGGCCAAGGGCCGGTGACTCCGACTGATCGGAGGCGAGGGCCTAGGAGCCCTCGTTCGGCTAGATTACCCCAGTGGACAACGGCCCTTAACTCGGCCTAGCGAGGGCCAACGACTCTCATCAGATCTAGGGAAGGCCATGACCCTCGCCCCAAATCTGGGCAAGGACTCACAGGCCCTCGCCACCGGTCGACCGAGGTCGCCGACCTTTGGCTAGGGCTTGGCGACCCGGCTAACCCTCCCCCTGGTCACTTGCTCTTCCCAATGATGACTAGGAGATGGTGATAGCAAGGGCTGAGCCTTTAGCCACTATTCATCTTCTTTTTTTTTAAAAAAAATCGGTTTTAAATTTAATGTAATTAATTTTTATATTACTTACTTAGCCACGTTAGTAACAAGACGACGTCATTTTTGCATTTGTCTAGCCACGTCAGCTTGCAAAATGACGTTTTTTTTTTTTTTTTTTTTTTTGGTGACCATGGAACTGTCTCACAATCGACAGCACTTTGAGTAAACCACAGGGGGCACTAGCATGGGGACCCACAGCGTACCACTTAAGTTGCGCAACAAAACGAGCTAGGGAATCGAACCTTGCCCAGTGGGGGGGCAACGTACGCTAGAACCAACTTGCCCACAACGGGGTGGGTTGCAAAATGACATCGTCTTGCAATTGCCTAGCCAAAAAATTGTCACGTCATCATTTTGACCAAATTTTCTCGCCGTTGGTACTTAACTGATCTATTTTTCTCCGATTTTGGCACTTAAGTGTCACTTTTTGGCACTTAAGTATCCCTCTGTGTTAAGTTTTGACACTCCATGTGTCCTTCTCTCTTTTGTAAAGTAATAAGTTATGTTGATAAATAAACCCATGTTGTGATATTACGTGAAATTGAGGGGTGATTGCTATTGAGAATGAAATTCAGTAACATTTGTTCAAAAGTATCGTTTGAAAAGAAAACTTAGAAAGGCAAGATAGGGTTGATTGATGAAGTACCACGGTGACATGTCAAGTTTTATATGTTTGCATTGATAATAGGGCAATGAGATTATCGTATGATTATTTTGGTAGATAAATAATCAATGAGTAATCACGTGGGATTATTTTATAGCATTTTTTTGTGCAAAGATTGCTAGTGTATAACGTGTAAGCACTAAACACTCTTACATTGGCTAAATTAGAAAATAAGAATTGACTTGAGCTGTTGGTGTGCTCGTGTATCACTTAAATTGTTCCGTACTCGTATGACTACGCTGGATGATACTTGATAGATTTTGGATGCTTGGCAGGGGTTCGGATGTTGTTTGTAGATGGATTTTGAAACAATGCTCTTAATTGAATGTCGTCTAGATCAAGACATTGCTATGCCCGATGGGGCAGGATGATGCCCGATTATGCTGAAAGACCACTAACACAAGTATCGGTTGTGACCAAGAGCGGTCATAATAATCTAAACTCGTGCAAATGCATTGTGCATGGAAGTGATAATGGTTGTATATGGATTATTATTCGTATTTTTCATGTGCCTACTGGGATTGTGGACTAACTTGCTGAATTATTTATGTAATTATTGGATACGTTGTTAGGGCATTGTATAGTAAGTTTCTCATTTCATATTTTATAGATGATGCAAAGCAAATGCTTTGTTATTGATCTACTATTGACAATTAACCCACATGTGTAGGATGTCTCTAAGGCAAAGTACTCTCCTATGCGAGGTTTAGGGAGCTTACTTACTGAGTTGATTCACTCGTTGTGGTTTAAATTGTTAGACCCTAACCATGGATAGTTCATTCCACCATGTGCGTTTCAAGTTGCCAATAGAATAGGACACCTAGTTGATCCCCTTCTCGATAGAGGGACTCGACACTATACACGAGAAGTTCGTGACCACCATTTGGATGGACGAGGGGTTGACCAACCCAGTGCCCCCATCAATTTGTGGCATGGTATGTATGTTTTAGAGGGAAGTTCTTTAGCCCTCTCTAGGGTTTTGACGGACTACCTGCAGTGGGACCTGGGGGCGCCATCTATGATCCCGTGATAGTAGACATCCTCAACAGCTTCGTTACTTAGACATCCTCGACAACTCCGTTACTAACCTGAAGTCGGACCCAAACTTGGAGTCCGATCTCGAGCCTGAATTATGATACTACGACATGGACATGTACTCGAGACGTAGGGAAAATACAACTTTGATATCGCCCTCGTAAGATAGAGGAGCAACGTTAACCCCTAACCCCATTTTGGTAAATCAAAAAGACTCTTCGTTGAGAACAGGTAATTATTAAACATCCGATATACTGAGTTGGTGCGTGCGTGCGTGCGTGCGTGGCTTCTGCTTGCGTTTAATAAAAATATAAAGTGAATAGGTTGGTGATGCCTCCTAAGATGTCACAATCTAATGACCAAATGAAAGAAGGGATGCCGGACGTCTGAGAATTAGGGCATGACACTTGTCGCTGGCCAAGCTTAAAAGGAAGAAGGCAAAAGGTTTTCTTGAGGGGGTTGTCTTTCGGATTCTACTGAATAGGGGGAAGGGAGGTCCATGAGCTTGGGAAAGTTTTGAGTGAGTGAGAGGGAGAGAACCACAGGGTGAGGGAGCTTGAGGGGTTGGTCGACTGTCGCCGGAGTCTGTTCATTAGCTGCCGTCCACCGCAATGCTCCCTTCCCCCTTGAACTGGGTAGGTTGTTCTCGAGCATGTCTGCCCCATTTTTGTGAGGCATCAAGCTAGAGCTCATGGTCAACCGGTTTTCATACAAGAAATTCAAGTACATGAACAAGTTATAGAATACACCAATTATCCAAGAATCAATTGACCTACCCTTGGCTTGTTTGCAAAAGGATTTCCTAGAGTCGAAGACGTCTCGAATGTTACTAAAAGAAGAGAGAAATTACACTTACCTAGATGACCCTCGAACTAGCACGCAATCTACAAGGATGGGCGGCTTGCTTGAGGCCGAAGGAGAGAGAAGGCATGAAGAGAGGGAAGGGGCGACTAAGGAGGAGAAAGGAGGAGAAAATGAGAGCAAGGTGAGGAGAAATAAAGAGGCTCCTCCTATTTGTAACAGTTGGTATCATCATTACTAAGCCAAGCAGTCCATTCCGAAGTATCCAAGTGGCCTGCTTAAATTTCTTGGGTGGCAAGCTTATTAATCCAATAATTGAGGCCTAAAGAATGAGTTGACTTGCTAGAACATCTTGCTTGGCAATCTAGGCTCGTAGGCATCATTGATGACAGCTCACTTTTCGCTCTCTCATGGGTCCACCAATACTTTACATTTAATGGGCATTTAATGAAGTTTAATGATGATGCTACTCTAGGTTGTCAACTCGGTAATTCTAGAATATTCGGTCATAATGAGGACTCGTGTAGCGTGTTCCAATTAGTCCACATATACGCCACTTTTTCTAGAACTTCCAAAGATATTTTGCCACCATCATAATGTTTGACTTTTCAAGGGACAACTCACCCTTTCATTAAATGAGAGGATTCTAGATTCTCTTTGTTTTGTCTTTTTCTTCATTAATGAGGAGGTCTAGAGAATTATATTATCCAAGTTGGTTTTGGGGCCTGAAAATGGATCATTAGGTACACCTTGAAAATCAAATCACATACACCCGAGATTCGCCATCACACCCCATGCTAGCTTGAACCCTTCCTTTGGACGATCGATCGGCCAATAGGGTCGGCTGTCCTTTGATTAGTTCGAGACCAATCTTGTAACATCCTTAATTCCAACCCCGAAAGGATTGGCCACAAGGTCCTAAGAGAATTGATTATAGGCCATTGGCCATGTATCAATCGGTTCGATCAACAGGGAATCGCAGATTGGTCATGGTCCAACCGATTGACCAACAGTCACAAATTGGTTAATGTGTTGGCCCCAAATTTTCTACCAACCATATCATTGGAATAGAATCACCAGCTTAAAAGATGACTTTTTGATTACGAGAATTAGTCACGGAATGATTTTGGATCGGTGGATGGTCATAGGTCGATCTGACCGGTTGCAGTTTTTGGTTACAGGTGATTCTACCTGGTTATGCACTGATACACGGACGATCCAAATTAATCAAATGTGACCGTCTTCCAACTAAAAATGTATCATTCCCTATTTAATTCTTAGTGATCAAAAGGAAATCTCGAATTGGTGATGTTCGATCATGGATTGGTAATGCACTAACCATGAACCCTCTTTGGTGGATCGATTGCCGACCAGAATGAGTCCAGGATGGACCCGGTTATTCTGTCACTTATTCTAAGGTCCATGAGTGTCTTGGCTTTGTCTTAGGCCATAGGTAGGGGTGTGCATAGTCCAGGTGGATGGTTTCCGACCTAGAACCGAGAATCGCCCACTAAGGACCGGTTCCAAAAAATTGGAACTGGGAACTACCCGTTGTTGCATGGATCCACTCAAGAACCAGACCACCAATCCGGTCCAGTTCCCAGGTAGATCCATGAAACCGATCTCATCAATAATAATATTGTTTTCCAAATCCCGCCGTAAGTACTTTTCATATCGAGTAATATTTTTCTTTAAATCGAATCGACTTAATTAATAATACCATTTTTCTTTATTTTATTGGAAAACACTACCAAAGAAGAGAAATAGGTTTTTTTTTTTTCCTATTTTTGAATCATTTTAGTTGAAATCTAAAATATTCATTAAGTTCAAGATTCTGGATGATTGTCATATGTAGATTATCTTTTCTTTTATCCTCTAACAATGCTCAATCTCTTACAACATTTGCTTTACTGGATTTTTTTGTAAAAATAATTCTACTAGTACTCCACATATTCTTGAACATAGTATCATATGTGAGTCTCGAAAGTATTCTTTGAAGAAGCCATTTGTTGAATTGTTGAAATGTAGCTTATACACTTTACTAAATTTTATTAAAACATGGAAACCATGAGAGGAGATGGAGCCGTAAAATTTAGATTTGCTAATTAGTAATTTTGAAATTTATTTGAATATTAAAAATCAATATATTATTATAATATAATCGGTCCGGTCCGTGTGGGCGGATCCACCCATGGAACCAGGAACCGGATTGGTACCCACCGGTTCCCAATGGAAACCGAGAACCAGATTGATTATTTCAAGAACCATCGGTTCTGGGCGGTCTAGGCAGGTCCCAGTTCTTTTGCACACCCCTAGCCATGGATAGCCTTAGGATTGATCTTGAACCAAACAAAAAACAATTGACCTTATTGGCCAACTAACCGTCCAAAGAAACGGTTTGAGCGAATATGGGACGTAAGGGCCGAACCTCGAGTGTACGTGATTCGATTTTTTGAGGTGTACCTAATGATCTAGTTCTCGGCCCCGGGATGATAGAATTCTCTAGATAGCCTCATTAATGAAGAAAAAAACAAAAGTATGAAAAATTCTAGAAACCCATTATTAAATGAAGGGATGAGTTGTTTTTGGAATGGCCAAAAGTCATGACGGTGGCCAAAAAATCTTTGAAGATTCTAGAGAAAGGCAGCACACAAGTGGACCAATTAAAGAGCGATACATGAGCCCTCATTAATAACCAAATATTCTAGAATTGCCGAGTTGGCAACCTATAGTAGCACCATCATTAGACCTCATTAAATGTCCATTAATTGCGGCATATAGGTGGACCAATGAGAGTAAGGCCCCGTTTGGTTCGGCTTTACCAATGGGCATTGGGCCCAAAGCCCCTTGGGAAAAAAATTTGGTGTTTTAGTTTAGCATTTGGAGCTCCCTTCACCAAATGCTTGCCTTTGAAATGCTAAAAGTCCAAAACAGATCCCCACTTGCTTTGGGCATTTAGCAATTTCGGTATGCTGGTCCTCTTATTAATGAATTTTTGCTGATTACCTATTTTACCCTCAAAATTTTATTAAAAGTCCAATTTTACCCAATACAAAACAAAACCCTAACTCTTTCAATGATTTCCTCTGTTCTGCAACATTCACTCCATCACGCGTGGCTTTCTTCTTTGTCTCTCTCTCCCTGCAACTCGCACCACTTCATCACACGACGGCTCTCTTCTTCGTCTCTCTCTCTCCTTGCAACTCGCACCACTCCATCACACAACGGCTCTCTTCTTCATCTCTCTCTCCCTGCAACTCGTGCGAGGGAAGAATTTCGTTTGACGAAGACCTGATAAAGGCCGAAGTTTGTCGCGACGAGCGAGCAAATCCGAGATTTGGATCTTCTACCTTCTTGACGAGCAAGTGAATCCGAGATCCGAGGTTGATTTTGTTTCTCTTTGATCGTTTGCTTCTGTTTCAAGTTGGTTTGTATTGATTCATCGTTTGTTTGAATGGTCATTAGTCTGTTGTTATGTTCCGCATGCCTTTGTTGCGGATTTAGTGTGAGATTTGGCTTTTTGCTTGGTTGGAGAAGGAGATGCACAGGAATTTGCCATCTATTGATATTCATTGGTTGTTTTATTACATCATCGTACCGAATTGCTCATAATGGGGAGTGTTTATGAATATGCAAAGTTTGAAGTTCCATATGTGAACTTATAGACCTACCAGGAACATATCTGATAGTGAAAAGCTGTTTCAAATGGTGGAATTTTCTTTTTGGACTAATATGAATGTAATCGTCGAGGTGTGTGATCGCCACTCGTCGCGAGTTGCGTAAGATGCTTGATTGATTGCTAAGAATCGTTCACGCCGTTGTTGGTGTCTTTTTTTTTTCTTTTAATCTAATGAGCGAGTCAAATGCGCCAAGACGCCGCTTGCTTCGATTTCTTCATCTTTGGAGTTTTTCTTGTCTTTACGGACGTGATATGCCCGGCTTTGAGATCCTGTTTCTGAACCCTAGCTCTGTTTGCTAAGTTTCATTGTGTTAATTGTTTCTTTTCTAGGCTTGTTTTGTCTTATACGTCTTGACTGCGAAAACTTTGGCCTATTGTGCTTGAACAGGTGACTGTCGCGTATAACAAAGATACTAGCCCAATTAAGTTGAATTTGGGAGTCAGCGCCTACCGCACGGAGGTAAACTATCTTCCATCTATGCCAATATGATGTATCTTGGTGGACTTGAAGTGCAAATTAGATACTCAGTGTATGTGTTTCATGGGTATGGATGTTTGTCCCCCTTTTTTTCTCTCCGTTCAACATCATATGAGGAAAATTTTCTGCCAATAATTTGCTTCTCTAGAGTGCAAGGTCATAGATTTTATTAATTCGAGCAATTGCGATACAGCTTGTTTATTTCAAACGGTCTGCTTGATGATTGTTGCTAGCTAGTAGCTTTCTATAATTATATACTGTCTGCCAGAATTCTTAAAGATGGGCAAAATGAAGGAAGTATGCTGAAAGCAGTAGCTTATCTAAATGCTTCTTTCAAAGATTTTTTAGTGTGGGCAGAATTGATATATAATTGAAAAATAGTAGATAATATTTATAATTTGACCAAAAGTCAAGTGGTGGTGATTGTCAGCAGTCCCTACTAGAGTGTGCTCAAGTTCATGCACAACAACAGACAGGTTTTGCTTCAGCATGATAATGGATAAATACAAATTGCTGCTTGGTGATTTATGCTCTTTTGCTAGTGACTCATGGGCATTAACAGCCAATAAGCAGTGAATCCTGATAGGCGCTACCTTTTGATATATGTTAGTTTGGATTGTAATCTCATAATCAATATTCTAAGGCTACTGAAACTCTTAGAAGTCTCAGAAATCATGTTAACACACCAGCTATTGCTATCTTATAATTTTGTTCATTTTTTAGATCTCATGTAGACTATCTTCTGCTCCAAAAGAAATCCCCTGCTCTAAAAGTAGGAAAATCCTCCGCCTGACTGCTTCATAAAAATTTATGTGCTCAAACAGCATGATCCTACCCATTTTTTGCTTAATGGAATAAGTCGATTATTTAAAGAGTTTCAGTCAGTGGTTAACTAATATTGGTACTCCTTGTAGGTCGAAACAACATTTATTTTTCACGTCCATATCTGACCATGCACAAACAGAGGCTCACAGTTAAATTTTAATATCCTTCAATGCTTCAAATGTGTGCATATTTCCTTTAGTTCACCTGTTCTAAGTTGTCATTGGATTGAGGTAGTTGCCCTATAAAATTTAATGTTCAATAGGTAAAACTATTAAATGCTCATGAGCTTGATCTTAGGGCCCCCATCCAATACACATTAGTGACAAACGAGGCACTCACTTGCCCTGTAGTTTCTTCGTTATTTGGACGACCTAATATTATTGCTAAAAGCCAATTGTAATCAAGGATTTTTTTGCAAGTATAATGTTTTTGCGTGTCCTTATTTTTTCTCAATGTTAGTGAATATCTTTTAGTTTTTTTAATAAGAGAGGGCTCGAGTGGGTTTTTGACTAATAAAAAGTCAGAAATTTAGCAATTTGTTTTTTAGGAGAATTGTTGGAGGAGAAAAATTGTATGCTATTCTCAAATTGTCAAATGTGAATTGACGGTTTACACTCATTTGTACTCATTTGTTCATATTCTTCATTCGGATTGATTCATGGTTGATCTTGTTTGTTTGTGTCTCTTAAATTTGTTCATGTCACTTTACTAGTAGATGGGTTCATCAAAGGAAAAGGCATTTTGGAGCTCAGAAGATGTAGAAATCTTTTGTAAGTTGTGCATCGAACAAATTGAAAAAGGCAATCCTCTTGCAAACAACAAAAAGATGGATGAACGGTCATAATTAGTAAGTTTGAGGAGCTAACAGGCAAAAAGTATGATAAACAAAAAATGAAGAGTAAGTGAGATAACCTCAAGGAAGAATGGAAAAGATTGAGGTCATTACTTTACATTGAAACTGAACTAGGATGTGATTTAAGGAAGAAAATCATTGATGCGAGTGACGAATGGTGGGAAAGTAAAATTCAGGTTTTCCTCACTTCTTTTTTCACTTTCATGTTAAGCTCACCCTTAATGATACAACTTATGCAAATACTTCATTATAATAGGCTAATCCAAAGTTTAAGATTTTTAGGATGAAATGCATACATCTTAATCTTGAAGTAAAGTTAGATATGATGTTCAGATATTCAGTTGCTACTAAAGGAATCACATGAAATCCTGCACAAGGTTTATGTGTTGATAATGATGTGGAGACCACATAACCCGGTATCGATGATGTTGTAGGGTCTACTGATGGAAACTTGGAGGATCATGTGGATGAAACCGTTGTTGAAGCAACTGGAACTCAAACTCGTAAATGAGCCGTACAGACTTCAAAGATGCAAGCTCGAAGAAAGAAAGATAAGAAATTGAGCACAAGAGAGGAGCTCGGAACACAAATTAGCAGGCTGCTTACAGTTGTTAAGAGTAGGAGTACTACCAATGCTGCATCCAAAGCAACCGGTTTAGTCGGTCCTTATGAGAACCTCATAGAGATATTGGATTCCATACCTGAGATTGTGAAAGGTGAAGACTTGTACTTTTTTTCAATATCTCATTTAAAGGAAAATATAGACAATAAACAAGTTTTCATAAGCTTAAAGGATGATGCAAAGAAAGTAAATTATCTTAAATATGAGTTAAGAAAAGAATCAAGTCTTCATAGATAGGATATTAGCATCTTATTGTTTTCATGTTTGAAGCTTAGTTATTCCATCTTGTTTCTATATATGAATCTTTATTTGCAACCCTTGTAAATCCAATTTCAATTAATGTTTGATGTTAGAATTGTTTTCATTTTGTGTTCTCTTAATGTGATAGTTTGCATATATGTGATGGTTAATACATTATTTCTCTTTATATTTGTTACTTGAAGCAGTTATGGATGATTCACATACAAGGAAAAATAATGAGTAAGAGGAAAATGAATTATGGAATCTTATCTTAGTCACTCAAGCTACAATTCTTTATCAAGTGACCAACCTTACATGACCTCAACATAATGGTTAAAAGAGTTGATTGACGAAGATGCTAATCTGATAAAGTGCTACAAGATATTTAGAATGCATAAGATTGTATTTAGCAATTTAACATATGATTTAGTAACACGTTATGGCCTTCGAGAATTTAGGAATACTGATGTTAGATAAATGGTTTGTATGTTTTTTCATATTTTAGGACATGGTATAGGTAATAAATTAACACAATAGCGTTTTCAAAGCTTTGGGGAAACCATAAGTAAGCACTTTAACTTAGTTTTAGATAAAGTATGTGATATGAGAAAACATTTGATCCAACCAACTGATCCACAATATAGAAAAGTTCCAAAGAAGATCAAGAAAGATCGATGATTTTATCCATATTTTAAGGATTGCATTGGAGCTATTGACGGTACACATATTTTAACGGTTGTACCTACGTATGATCATATTCGTTTTATTGGTCGAAAATGAATAACAACTCAAAACGTGTTAGCCATATATAATTTTAATATGGAATTTGTCTATGTTTGGGCCGGTTGGGAGGGACAAGCTCATAATACCCGTATATTTTATGAAATTATTGGAAGCCGTGACGCACATTTTCCCATCCTCCTCTAGGTATGTTAGTCAATGGTTTAGATGCATTCATATATCTAATTGGCATATATTGATTAAATTTACAATATATTTATATAAGTAAATATTACGTAGTAGATGTCGGATATCCAAATCCTACTGGTTATTTGAGGTCATATAAAGAAGTTAGATATCATTTGCCAAAGTTTCGAGAAAGTCCTTCACCTACAGGATATCAAGAAGTGTTCAACCGTGCCCATTCCTCGCTATGCTCGATAATTGAGCGAGCCTTTGGTGTATTAAAATAGAAGTTGAGAATTTTAACTCATAAGTCAAGTTATCCACATGAAAAGTAAGTGCAAATTGTCGTAGCGGCAATGACTTTGCACAATTATATACAGAGAAATAACGTGACTGATACAGATTTTGAACAAGCAAAATTGGATCTCAATTATAGATATTCAGTTGACCATGATGATGCAAATGAAGGGGTGAGTGCTTCAAATTCGTATGCATCTCCAGACATGGCACGTTTACGTGATGAAATAGCCATAAGTTTACAAAATCGTTGAGGTTTGTAATACCAAGTATAACATATTTCTTTTTTACGGACATATATGACCATGTTTACTATCATGAAATGACTCTTTCTAGTCAAATTTTTATGAGAGGAACTTGATTTTATTTTTCTTGATGAGGACCTCCCTTTTTATATGCGGTGCTTACTCAAAAAAATTAGCATCCATAATTAGTCGCTTCACCATCCACCAATTAAGTTCACCTTTTTTTTCTATATCATTTTTATCTTTTGACAATCAATAACCCAACTTTTTTTATCAATACACTAGAATGATCATTAATTAACGAAGATGATTAATACTACAATAATTAAAAAAATTATTTAAAGTTGAAAACAAACCTAAAAGAACCCTAGGCCAAAAGTTGAGATTTGCATCTAATCTATAATAAAATTCTTTTAATATAAATTTTAAATAAATTTACTAATATATATATTTTACATTACTCACAACATGAAAATGTAAAATGTTATATAGTCATTGTTTCTTTTTTGCAATTTTAAAAATAACAAAACTCAAAAAAACTTAATTTGGTTACACCAAAAGGCTTTTCAAATATATGTTTACTAAACAGTCTTGCATTTCCCTAAAGCACTTTTCAGTTATAGTTTACTAAACAGTCTAACATTTCAGAAAAACCACTTTACATCAAAGGTATTTGCATTATTCCAAAGGCATTTCCCTAAAGTTGAACCAAACGAGCCCTTAGGCTTTTAGCTTAGCCAACTCATTTTCTAGGTATAATCATGAGGCAAATTAGACTTGCCACCCAAGGAAAGTAGGCGGCCACATGGAAACTCAAGATTGGACCATTTGGTTTAGTAATGATGACATCAAGGACTATAAATAGGAGGAGCCTCTTCTCATTTCCATCACCTTGCTTCCATTTCCTCCTCTCTCCTTCTCCTTAGTCGCCCCTCTCTTTCCTCTCACCCTCTCTCTCCTTCGACATCAAGCAAGCCGCTCATCCTTGTCGGTTGCGCACTAGTTAGAGGTTCATCCAGATAAATGTAGTTTTTCCCTTCTTTTAGTAACATTTGGATATCTTCAACTCTAGGAAATCTTCTTGCAAACAAGCCAAGGGTAGGTCGATTGATTCTTGGATGTTTGATGTATTCTATGATTTGTTTATTTTCTTGAATTTCTTGTATGACTTGAATGAAGTCACGGTTCATAGCTTTTGTTAGGTACAAGTCGAGGTTCGCCCATAGCCATAAGATGTGATTCGGTATTGAGGCGTATCAAGTTCACGTCTTGGATTGGTGTGGGGTTCATTTATACGTGTTACTCAAGCAGAGCTTTGGGCTTAGGCTCGTTCGTGATGTTATTGATGAGGAAATTCATGATTTCATGGCACATGCATCATGTTTGAGCATAAAGTACATAGTTCATGGCATATGCATAAGACTTGAGTACACCCTCAAGAAAAGATTAGTGCTCGAGCAAAGATAAGAAAAGATAAGAATGGGGTTTGAATACCCGAATTCCTGACAATAACTAGGTTCGAGTCCCAAAGGCTGGCATAAGATTTGGTTCAACTCCCGAGCATATTAACTGGGTTTGAATCTAAGAAGCCGACTGATTGATTGGTCATTTTATATATGTTGTTTATGTATGGGTGATGCCCATATTTTATAAGACACTCTTGAGTGCATATGATTTCAATGCATCATAACCCTAAAATTATGTGAATTTCACATGGGACCAACCAATCTCAAGGATTCAGACGCATTGAACTCACATACATCCAGATCATCTTAGAATTTTTGCATATTTGCTCTCATCATATGATCAGTAAAGCATCTATCTGAAATCACATGTGTATACTTTATCTTTGCATTTATCTAGTGTCGATTACTAAGATTCATAAGACCTAGTACTAAAGATACATAATCAGTTAAAAATGAAAAATAAAATAAAATAAACGACCTTTAAATTACAGATGAGAAGGTATTCCTTCTCAGTATGTTTGCCAATTGGCTCTCAACGAGACCGAGAGGTGGCTTGGCGCCCATTGCCGATGGTTCTCTCTATTTTTCTTCTTCTCTTATATTTTCCCTATCCCCTTCTGGCTTTTCTCCCTTTGTAGTTCTTCTCCCGCCAATCCCAAGTGTCTGGCAACATGCGTGGATTTAGAGGGAGGTCGAAGGGGCCCCAGCTGCCCAATTTCCCGAAATTATGGTAAGGCCCAATTATTTTTAATAAATTTACGTATTCACCCCATAAATCTTGGCCCTACCAAAATTTTCCAATTTCTTTACATTCCAATGTTTAAGGAGGAACGATTGTTACAAACTTCTAGCACAAAAATTTTCCGTATGAAAGAACTATATTTTACAACAATTATGCTTATAATTGTGAAATATTATAAATGATGAGAAATTTATTTCCAAACTTGAGAAGTAATGCTTTGGTATGGATGATTGAGAAATGGAATGAATCTCTATGTAATATTAACCATCCACTAAAAACATATATACTATTGATGTATTATGAAAAAAATCGATGTGTTAATCAAAGTCAAGAACTAGTGATGTGGGGAAAAAATGTGCAAGAGCTATTGTCCTGTTTAAAAGATTATTAAATAGTCATCAATCTATTTAAAAGTTAAATATCCTTTGCTATTTATTCTGTGAAATACATCATCTTTCTAGAATGATAAGAAACCAAAATTTTCTAACATGATATTTGTTTATGATTAAAAAGAATGAACTTCAAATTTCTTAACAACATCCTCTATTACACTCTTGCAAAGATATATATATATATAATATTCCCCTCGCCCCCCAACGTTCTTGCTCTAGATCCATCCTTGCTTGAGGATCATCGTTTGGCCAGCCTCCGTAAGAAAATGGTTATTCTTTGGGCCCATCTCCCTATCACAAAGATGGATAATGTTATGCGTGATTCTAAGATTATTGGCAAATTTTTAATGACCCTAACTCCAATTTTTACACTTTCTCAACCAAAATTCGAACTTGTCTTTTCTTTTTGAATTTTTGATTAATTTTGTTATTTTTTACTTTCTTTCTTTTTTAGTTCAAAGGGTCAATGGCAGCTACGGGCGACTACCTCAGCGGGCCCATAGGAGAGTGTGTCATGGCTCTCACTCACCCTCACTATGACAGACAAGAGTTGCCATGCCCTTCCTTACTAAATTTGGCAAGGGTTCGCGAGCCCTCATTATGGCCAACGAGGGCATCTCACTCACCCTCACTATGGCCAACAAGGGCTTCATAGACCTCGCCCAAGGGCAATGATAGTTGTCAAGCCGGTGGCCTTGTCAACACTTTGAACTAAAAAAGAAAAGAAAAGCAAATATATAGAAATTAATTAAAAAAAGTGTGAAAATATTTAAAATATTATTAAAATCTGTCCACTTCATATCAAAATTAGCCAAACTGGCAAAATGTGAAAAGGCTTGAACTCAATCGGCAAAAATATAATATATTTAGAGCTTTTTGGATAATTTTTCCCCTTCGACCCTGCAACCTCACGCTCTTGGTGTGCCTCCGATGGCGGTTACAACAGCTTGATCCAATGGGAGAGAGGCATTCCCAGGTTCAGACAAATTCCTGTCCACTTGGGTTGCGAAGTTCATAGGGCTTTACAGTCCATGGATTTAGATCAAGATAAATCCATTTTGAAAGCCCAAGTTGAGTCCCGTTTGTGGTTAAACCCCTCTTCGAGCCCAATTCTGGACAAGAACGGGCCCTCAACATTAGCCCGGGGAACGAACCTGTGGAAGGGCCGGCTTCAAAACGGTAAGAAGAGGAAGAAGCGTTGTGAACTTTCTCTTGGCTTTGAAACTTATAGCTTAGATAAAATTTGCACTCTTGGATACTCCCATTATGCTGCAAGCTAAATTCCATAATCCGGCTCAGGTGGCTAGCAATAAGCGGCCACCACAGATACTATGAATCTTTTAAGTTAGAATTGTCAAGCACTAGGCTCTCTCTTGACAATTCAATAGCTTAAGAACATTTTTTGTTCAAAAAAGACTTAACATGATTGAACGACGTAGTAATAGAGCGAAAGGTATTTATAAGCATTTGTACTTTAGAAACTGGGTGACTAAAGATCCAGGGATTAGCTCTTTTTGGGGATGGTGATTTAGATGTGTCTGTGCAACTATCTTTGGATAACTTAATCAATAGTGTTATTTGTAGATATGGCTTGGAAAGTTCGACAGGAATTACATTTATCTATGCTTCAATGAGATACCAAGACTGCGTTGGTTTATGTATCATGAGGTAAATATGTTAAAGGAGCAAATTCAAGCTCCGTGGAGCGCGGAGGCAAGAGAAGTGTATCCCGGAATGCTTTCTAGAACTAGGTGGCTGAAGAATTGGGGGACGAGAACATTGGGTTTGATGCAACTAGCATTCAAAGGGCGACAATGCAGTCGTGTCTCCTTGCTCCGAACTGCTGATGACATCTGGTGCCGCGATCAACCAGTCGTCAAGAGAGAAGCTACGAATCCGTACCTCAGGAGGGGATGCAGATTTTGAACCCCTACCCGTTTAGTTCAGCATTCTCAAGGGACTTTCAGCCCTGAAAGTCTATTGAGAAAAATTTTAGGCGTTTGGTTTAGCTTTTGAAGATGTCAGGTTTAATGAATTTTTTTCTTTTCAATATCGTCTTTGCTGATAATCATGTTTTCCCCTTTTGCCCTCGAAAATACTGTTCATCGTCTTCTTCAAGTTCTTCAAGGAACTTGCTACTCTACCGCGGTGGGCAGCACTCAGCCATGAGCGACCAGATTTGGGCCGGGGGCCCAAATCTGGCCACCAAGATGGCGACACCGAGGTCGTGCGGCCTCGGGTGACGCCGCCCGAGGTCGAGTGGCCTTAGGCGAATCGCCTCCCAACCCCCATCCCCCCGGGGCACCACCACCGCCACCGCCACCAGCCGCCTCCCCACCACCACCACCACCATCAAGCCACCGCCACCAACCGCTCCCCCACAATTTTCCCTACAGCTGCATCTCCTCCTTCCCTTTTCTTTTCTTTTTTTTTTTTTTTTCATTTTTCTTTTCACCTTGAAGTAACTTTGCAAAACATACACAAAAAATTGGGTTTCCAAACACACTTGCCTTCACAAAATGCCCATTTACTCAAAGATACTTGGAGAAATATAAAGTCATTTCCTGAAAGTTAAACCAAATAGGTCCTAATAAGTACCCTGTGATGATAGATGAGATGAGTGAACAGTTTAGCTGGCAGTCAGCCCTCTTACAGTGGAAAGGTCACGGTTTTTGCGCTCGGAAACACGGAAAAACCTAGGCCGGACGGCTTGAAATATTCGTGTTTTCCAAAAAAATAAATCGACAATCAGAGAAGTCATATTTGAGGAGATACAACAATGATTTCTGTGATGCTCTCGACCCAGTCCTTAATTAGACGCACTTAACGCTTGTCCCCAGAATTCCCATCCCCGAAAATTTTTCCCAATTTCGTCTATCTAATCGATTGAAACCCCTATTGGACAATGTCATTTTCCCAATTTAGAGTGCTTTTCTCAAGGGCCGTGAAATTCAAGAAGATTTATGACCAAAAAAAAAAAATTCAAGATAATATCTTTGTTGTCCAAGAATTGCACCATCACTTGAGGACACCAAAACGAAAGACATTTCAAGGATTAGGTCTCCTTGCATTAGGTGCATATTACTAACCTAATTCCTTTGATTTAGGAACCCCAACTTTGGTTCTTGAGGCATTTAGGACCAAGTCTCTAATGCCTAGGTCTGGATCCATTGAGGCCAAGCCTGAATGCTTGGTATCCATACCCAATGCCTCGGCACCCAAGCCTAAGTCCACAAAGGCCGTGCTCGGATTCCCAACGCTTGAGCTCTAGTCCCCAGCATTAAGGCCCGGGTCCACAAAAGTCATGCATGGGTCCTCAGCATTCGGGCTTAGGTTCTTGGTTAATGAACCGTACATTCTTATAAAAATATATTTTTAAGAAGTTTAAATTTTAATTGTTATTCATTTTTAAAGAATTTGAAGTTTTTATTTTTACTTTCTTTCTTTTTCTTTTTGCTTTCTCCCTCAATTGATCGCGAGCCACGACAATAACTGATTAACCACTAGCCAGGGGGCAAGCTTGCTAATCTGGCGAGGCCGAATTGCATTTATTCCACGATCACTCCACGTGCTAATAATTCCATGTAAAATCATTTACTTTAAGTCGTTATGATATCACGTACATATTATTTTCAAACCTCCAATTTCAAACAATTGGATTGATATATAGAACTATAATTTGTTGGACGACGTCGAAGGAAGGAACCGATGCTCCCTCAGTGCTCTCTTTTCTGCACTCTTTTTCCTTCTTCTTGAGATGAGAGAATGCAAGCATACGGAGAAGAATCCGCGCACAAGCACCATAAAGAAACGATCAGAAACGAATCGGCGCATCCCTTTATTTGCTTTGCTCAGAATTTGCCATCTCCATGTTTTTGATTATTCGGCGACCAAGTTAAAATCATAAAAAATTCCGAACTAGTACAATTATAACATATTCACCCAAAACTAATTGTTATATCTTAAAAATTCTCATACCAATAGGCACATGCCATGTTTATCCTCAACTAATTTTCATTTCACAAAAAGTTAATGATTTTAGCAATTTGTTAAAAATAAATAAATTGAGGGAGCCCTTATGGTAAAATTAGCAGATTTTCTGATCTAGGACTTTGGTAATTTCAGATCTTTGTGATCGGAAATTTATTTTTAGGATAAATATGACATGGGTATGCTAATTTGAAATTTTTGTAACGCAAAATTAATTTGAGATAATGTGATATGGCCATTGCAATTTAAGACTTTTGTGACGCAAAAATTAATTTAAGACAATTATGGCACGAATGTATTATTTTGGGATTTTGATAATATTAGCCCTTCAGTAGCCACCCACATCCTCAATAGACAAAAAGATGCCAACACACGCTAATTCAGCCGATTATTCCGATAATGAAGTAAAGAAATAATAAAAACGACATGGCAATGAGGGATGAAAAAGAATTCACCTTCAGCGAGCAAAGATACGAAGAGAGGTGCGAGATGAGAGAACAAAAATCCTAAACAAGCCTGGATGAGAACTCTCAAGGGGGAAAAGATCAAAGAGAGCAAGTGAGCCCCAATCAGTACACAGCAGGCTCAAATTGTTATGAGAGAGAGAGAGGGGGGGGAAGGGGCGGGGGCAAATTTATATTGTTGACGGGCGGCAATTGAATTTCAAAAATTTCAAATAGAGATCCAAAGTTGCCTCATTTTTCTCCAAAAAAAGACGTGAAGTTGAGTATGTTTCAAATAAGGACCCATAGTAATCATTTAATCTCAAAGAAGGAGTGACTCGTTGACTAGCTAATAGATGCATCTTTGATGGGCGTTTTGGTGGCCTAATAGACATGAAGTAGAGTATGTCTCAAATAAAGACCCAAGGTAGTCATTTAGTCTCAAAGAATGAGTAACTTGCCGACCAGCAAATAGATGCATCTCCAATGGGTATTTTGGTGGCCTGGTTTGGGATATTTTCATCCAAAAAATATTCATTTTTCGATTTATTTTTCCCCTGTTCATTTTCTTCTTGATCTCCCATGGTTGTCCTTGTTCATCATCTTCTTCGTCAATGTTGAAAATAGGTGTTGTCTAGATCAAGAACACCGAAATTGGGGAAAGGCCAACGAGGGATTTGCGACCCTCATTGGTTATTAGTAAGGGTTGGCGAGGGCTCGATGCCCATCGCTAGCAGCGGGCGAGGGCCATCAAGCCCTCGCTGGCTACAAGCGAGGGCTGGCAAGTTGACCCTCAGCAGATCTAGCAAAGGTGGTCTCGCTTGTGGTAGGGGAGGGCTTGCAGGCCCTTGCCTGCCCTTACCAGTGGCTGGCGATGTTGGTGAGCCTTTGCTAGCCGCGGACAAGGTCACCCTTGCCAGATCTAGCAAGGGTGGCCTCGCTGACCTCGCTAAAGATGAAACCACCCTACAATGGCATCTTCTTCTTCTTCCTCCTCCTCCTCTTCATCTCAGCTTCCCTCCCTTTGCTCTCGGTGATTGGGTCGACTCCTCCTCCTCCTCCTCCTCATCCTCCACCTCGTTGCTACCCTTTCTACATTGCTCCTTAATCGAGGCACGTGCGATGCCAACTCACAAGTTGTCTCTCTCAACATCACCTTCGTCGACCTCTCGAGCTACATCCCACTCGAAATCAGCCTTCTCCATGACTTCGACAACCTCACTAGGACCCTCCTGCTGAAGCTTAGCAACCTCACCTTCCTCCAATTCCTTAACCTCTCCGTCAACCTCCTCTTCGGGGTCTTCCCCAGCAGAGTCCTATGGGTAATGACCTAAGTCAAAGAACTTGACTTGGGTAAAAACAACTTCACCGAGCCGTTGTCGCTAGAGGTGGCAAGGCTGAAGAAGCTAAAGCGGCTAGACCTCGCCAGCAATTACTTCACTAGTGAGATACCAAAGGTTTACTCAGAGAAGGAGAAGATGAATAGGGGAAACGAAAAATGAAAAAAGAATATTTTTTGGACAAAAATACCCCTGACTAGGCCACCAGAATATACATCGAAGATGTATCTATTTCCAATGAGGATACTTCAGGTCTCTATTTGAGATTTTCCATTTGAATTCTTTCATTTATTATTTGGTGGGCAATTTGTTTGCATAAATCCCAATGCCAAATCTATCTTAGGTCAGCAACTTTCAACACTATATATATGCAAGTGACACTATACATATACAAGTCATGTCTTTGTTGTAAGCCGTCAAATGACATGAACACCCCACTTTACAACGAGTTTCTCTAATCCAATCCACAAAGATGAGGCCTTCCTAGAATTTGCCTGCACATTAAACTCCTTTAGAGGATTTGGACTAAAGAAGTCGCCTACTTCACATGAAGTTCATGATGTGTTTTAGAAAAGCAATAATACAATTGGTACCATCTCATGGTAGAACAGTCGAGCATTTTAAATTAATCTTTAAAATTGATTTATGGAAGAAGAATTTTGTTAGTGGGAGACTCGGAGCGGGGGCAAATTTATATTGTTGACGGGCGGCAATTGAATTTCAAAAAATTTCAAATAGAGATCCAAAGTTGCCTCATTTTTCTCCAAAAAAAGACGTGAAGTTGAGTATGTTTCAAATAAGGACCCATAGTAATCATTTAATCTCAAAGAAGGAGTGACTCGTTGACTAGCTAATAGATGCATCTTTGATGGGCGTTTTGGTGGCCTAATAGACATGAAGTAGAGTATGTCTCAAATAAAGACCCAAGGTAGTCATTTAGTCTCAAAGAATGAGTAACTTGCCGACCAGCAAATAGATGCATCTCCAATGGGTATTTTGGTGGCCTGGTTTGGGATATTTTCATCCAAAAATATTCATTTTTCGATTTATTTTTCCCCTGTTCATTTTCTTCTTGATCTCCCATGGTTGTCCTTGTTCATCATCTTCTTCGTCAATGTTGAAAATAGGTGTTGTCTAGATCAAGAACACCGAAATTGGGGAAAGGCCAACGAGGGATTTGCGACCCTCATTGGTTATTAGTAAGGGTTGGCGAGGGCTCGATGCCCATCGCTAGCGCGGGCGAGGGCCATCAAGCCCTCGCGGCTACAAGCGAGGGCCGGCAAGTTGACCCTCGGCGAGATCTAGCAAAGGTGGTCTCGCTTGTGGTAGGGGAGGGCTTGCGGGCCCTTGCACTCGCCCTTACCGTGGTGGCGATGTTGGTGAGCCTTTGCTAGCCGCGGACAAGGTCACCCTTGCCGAGATCTAGCAAGGGTGGCCTCGTGACCTCGCTAAAGATGAAACCACCCTACAATGGCATCTTCTTCTTCTTCCTCCTCCTCCTCTTCATCTCGGCTTCCCTCCACTTGCTCTCAGTGATTGGGTCGACTCCTCCTCCTCCTCCTCCTCATCCTCCACCTCGTTGCTACCCTTTCTACATTGCTCCTTAATCAGAGGCACGTGCGATGCCAACTCACAAGTTGTCTCTCTCAACATCACCTTCGTCGACCTCTCGAGCTACATCCCACTCGAAATCAGCCTTCTCCATGACTTCGACAACCTCACTAGGACCCTCCCGCGAAGCTTAGCAACCTCACCTTCCTCCAATTCCTTAACCTCTCCGTCAACCTCCTCTTGGGGTCTTCCCAGCAGAGTCCTATGGGTAATGACCTAAGTCAAAGAACTTGACTTGGGTAAAAACAACTTCACCGAGCCGTTGTCGCTAGAGGTGGCAAGGCTGAAGAAGCTAAAGCGGCTAGACCTCGCCAGCAATTACTTCACTAGTGAGATACCAAAGGTTTACTCGGAGAAGGAGAAGATGAATAGGGAAACGAAAAATGAAAAAGAATATTTTTGGACAAAAATACCCCGACTAGGCCACGAATATACATCGAAGATGTATCTATTTCCAATGAGGATACTTCGGGTCTCTATTTGAGATTTTCCATTTGAATTCTTTCATTTATTATTTGGTGGGCAATTTGTTTGCATAAATCCCAATGCCAAATCTATCTTAGGTCAGCAACTTTCAACACTATATATATGCAAGTGACACTATACATATACAAGTCATGTCTTTGTTGTAAGCCGTCAAATGACATGAACACCCCACTTTACAACGAGTTTCTCTAATCCAATCCACAAAGATGAGGCCTTCCTAGAATTTGCCTGCACATTAAACTCCTTTAGAGGATTTGGACTAAAGAAGTCGCCTACTTCACATGAAGTTCATGATGTGTTTTAGAAAAGCAATAATACAATTGGTACCATCTCATGGTAGAACAGTCTGAGCATTTTAAATTAATCTTTAAAATTGATTTATGGAAGAAGAATTTTGTTAGTGGGAGGCGGAGCGGGGGCAAATTTATATTGTTGACGGGCGGCAATTGAATTTCAAAAATTTCAAATAGAGATCCAAAGTTGCCTCATTTTCTCCAAAAAAGACGTGAAGTTGAGTATGTTTCAAATAAGGACCCATAGTAATCATTTAATCTCAAAGAAGGAGTGACTCGTTGACTAGCTAATAGATGCATCTTTGATGGGCGTTTTGGTGGCCTAATAGACATGAAGTAGAGTATGTCTCAAATAAAGACCCAAGGTAGTCATTTAGTCTCAAAGAATGAGTAACTTGCCGACCAGCAAATAGATGCATCTCCAATGGGTATTTTGGTGGCCTGGTTTGGGATATTTTCATCCAAAAAATATTCATTTTTCGATTTATTTTTCCCCTGTTCATTTTCTTCTTGATCTCCCATGGTTGTCCTTGTTCATCATCTTCTTCGTCAATGTTGAAAATAGGTGTTGTCTAGATCAAGAACACCGAAATTGGGGAAAGGCCAACGAGGGATTTGCGACCCTCATTGGTTATTAGTAAGGGTTGGCGAGGGCTCGATGCCCATCGCTAGCAGCGGGCGAGGGCCATCAAGCCCTCGCTGGCTACAAGCGAGGGCTGGCAAGTTGACCCTCAGCAGATCTAGCAAAGGTGGTCTCGCTTGTGGTAGGGGAGGGCTTGCAGGCCCTTGCCTGCCCTTACCAAGTGGTGGCGATGTTGGTGAGCCTTTGCTAGCCGCGGACAAGGTCACCCTTGCCAGATCTAGCAAGGGTGGCCTCGCTGACCTCGCTAAAGATGAAACCACCCTACAATGGCATCTTCTTCTTCTTCCTCCTCCTCCTCTTCATCTCGGCTTCCCTCCACTTGCTCTCGGTGATTGGGTCGACTCCTCCTCCTCCTCCTCCTCATCCTCCACCTCGTTGCTACCCTTTCTACATTGCTCCTTAATCGAGGCACGTGCGATGCCAACTCACAAGTTGTCTCTCTCAACATCACCTTCGTCGACCTCTCGAGCTACATCCCACTCGAAATCAGCCTTCTCCATGACTTCGACAACCTCACTAGGACCCTCCTGCTGAAGCTTAGCAACCTCACCTTCCTCCAATTCCTTAACCTCTCCGTCAACCTCCTCTTCGGGGTCTTCCCAGCAGAGTCCTATGGGTAATGACCTAAGTCAAAGAACTTGACTTGGGTAAAAACAACTTCACCGAGCCGTTGTCGCTAGAGGTGGCAAGGCTGAAGAAGCTAAAGCGGCTAGACCTCGCCAGCAATTACTTCACTAGTGAGATACCAAAGGTTTACTCAGAGAAGGAGAAGATGAATAGGGGAAACGAAAAATGAAAAAGAATATTTTTGGACAAAAATACCCCGACTAGGCCACTTAATATACATCGAAGATGTATCTATTTCCAATGAGGATACTTCAGGTCTCTATTTGAGATTTTCCATTTGAATTCTTTCATTTATTATTTGGTGGGCAATTTGTTTGCATAAATCCCAATGCCAAATCTATCTTAGGTCAGCAACTTTCAACACTATATATATGCAAGTGACACTATACATATACAAGTCATGTCTTTGTTGTAAGTCCGTCAAATGACATGAACACCCCACTTTACAACGAGTTTCTCTAATCCAATCCACAAAGATGAGGCCTTCCTAGAATTTGCCTGCACATTAAACTCCTTTAGAGGATTTGGACTAAAGAAGTCGCCTACTTCACATGAAGTTCATGATGTGTTTTAGAAAAGCAATAATACAATTGGTACCATCTCATGGTAGAACAGTCTGAGCATTTTAAATTAATCTTTAAAATTGATTTATGGAAGAAGAATTTTGTTAGTGGGAGACTGGAGCGGGGGCAAATTTATATTGTTGACGGGCGGCAATTGAATTTCAAAAAATTTCAAATAGAGATCCAAAGTTGCCTCATTTTTCTCCAAAAAAAGACGTGAAGTTGAGTATGTTTCAAATAAGGACCCATAGTAATCATTTAATCTCAAAGAAGGAGTGACTCGTTGACTAGCTAATAGATGCATCTTTGATGGGCGTTTTGGTGGCCTAATAGACATGAAGTAGAGTATGTCTCAAATAAAGACCCAAGGTAGTCATTTAGTCTCAAAGAATGAGTAACTTGCCGACCAGCAAATAGATGCATCTCCAATGGGTATTTTGGTGGCCTGGTTTGGGATATTTTCATCAAAAAATATTCATTTTTCGATTTATTTTTCCCCTGTTCATTTTCTTCTTGATCTCCCATGGTTGTCCTTGTTCATCATCTTCTTCGTCAATGTTGAAAATAGGTGTTGTCTAGATCAAGAACACCGAAATTGGGGAAAGGCCAACGAGGGATTTGCGACCCTCATTGGTTATTAGTAAGGGTTGGCGAGGGCTCGATGCCCATCGCTAGCAGCGGGCGAGGGCCATCAAGCCCTCGCGGCTACAAGCGAGGGCGGCAAGTTGACCCTCGCAGATCTAGCAAAGGTGGTCTCGCTTGTGGTAGGGGAGGGCTTGCAGGCCCTTGCCCGCCCTTACCGATGGTCGGGCGATGTTGGTGAGCCTTTGCTAGCCGCGGACAAGGTCACCCTTGCCAGATCTAGCAAGGGTGGCCTCGTGACCTCGCTAAAGATGAAACCACCCTACAATGGCATCTTCTTCTTCTTCCTCCTCCTCCTCTTCATCTCGGCTTCCCTCCACCGCTCTCGGTGATTGGGTCGACTCCTCCTCCTCCTCCTCCTCATCCTCCACCTCGTTGCTACCCTTTCTACATTGCTCCTTAATCGAGGCACGTGCGATGCCAACTCACAAGTTGTCTCTCTCAACATCACCTTCGTCGACCTCTCGAGCTACATCCCACTCGAAATCAGCCTTCTCCATGACTTCGACAACCTCACTAGGACCCTCCCGCCGAAGCTTAGCAACCTCACCTTCCTCCAATTCCTTAACCTCTCCGTCAACCTCCTCTTCGGGGTCTTCCCCAGCAGAGTCCTATGGGTAATGACCTAAGTCAAAGAACTTGACTTGGGTAAAAACAACTTCACCGAGCCGTTGTCGCTAGAGGTGGCAAGGCTGAAGAAGCTAAAGCGGCTAGACCTCGCCAGCAATTACTTCACTAGTGAGATACCAAAGGTTTACTCAGAGAAGGAGAAGATGAATAGGGGAAACGAAAAATGAAAAAAGAATATTTTTTGGACAAAAATACCCCTGACTAGGCCACCAGAATATACATCGAAGATGTATCTATTTCCAATGAGGATACTTCGGGTCTCTATTTGAGATTTTCCATTTGAATTCTTTCATTTATTATTTGGTGGGCAATTTGTTTGCATAAATCCCAATGCCAAATCTATCTTAGGTCAGCAACTTTCAACACTATACATATACAAGTCATGTCTTTGTTGTAAGCCGTCAAATGACATGAACACCCCACTTTACAACGAGTTTCTCTAATCCAATCCACAAAGATGAGGCCTTCCTAGAATTTGCCTGCACATTAAACTCCTTTAGAGGATTTGGACTAAAGAAGTCGCCTACTTCACATGAAGTTCATGATGTGTTTTAGAAAAGCAATAATACAATTGGTACCATCTCATGGTAGAACGGTCCGAGCATTTTAAATTAATCTTTAAAATTGATTTATGGAAGAAGAATTTTGTTAGTGGGAGACTGGAGCGGGGGCAAATTTATATTGTTGACGGGCGGCAATTGAATTTCAAAAATTTCAAATAGAGATCCAAAGTTGCCTCATTTTTCTCCAAAAAAGACGTGAAGTTGAGTATGTTTCAAATAAGGACCCATAGTAATCATTTAATCTCAAAGAAGGAGTGACTCGTTGACTAGCTAATAGATGCATCTTTGATGGGCGTTTTGGTGGCCTAATAGACATGAAGTAGAGTATGTCTCAAATAAAGACCCAAGGTAGTCATTTAGTCTCAAAGAATGAGTAACTTGCCGACCAGCAAATAGATGCATCTCCAATGGGTATTTTGGTGGCCTGGTTTGGGATATTTTCATCCAAAAAATATTCATTTTTCGATTTATTTTTCCCCTGTTCATTTTCTTCTTGATCTCCCATGGTTGTCCTTGTTCATCATCTTCTTCGTCAATGTTGAAAATAGGTGTTGTCTAGATCAAGAACACCGAAATTGGGGAAAGGCCAACGAGGGATTTGCGACCCTCATTGGTTATTAGTAAGGGTTGGCGAGGGCTCGATGCCCATCGCTAGCGGCGGGCGAGGGCCATCAAGCCCTCGCCGGCTACAAGCGAGGGCCGGCAAGTTGACCCTCGCAGATCTAGCAAAGGTGGTCTCGCTTGTGGTAGGGGAGGGCTTGCGGGGCCCTTGCCTGCCCTTACCGATGGTCGGCGATGTTGGTGAGCCTTTGCTAGCCGCGGACAAGGTCACCCTTGCCAGATCTAGCAAGGGTGGCCTCGCTGACCTCGCTAAAGATGAAACCACCCTACAATGGCATCTTCTTCTTCTTCCTCCTCCTCCTCTTCATCTCAGCTTCCCTCCACTGCTCTCAGTGATTGGGTCGACTCCTCCTCCTCCTCCTCCTCATCCTCCACCTCGTTGCTACCCTTTCTACATTGCTCCTTAATCAGAGGCACGTGCGATGCCAACTCACAAGTTGTCTCTCTCAACATCACCTTCGTCGACCTCTCGAGCTACATCCCACTCGAAATCAGCCTTCTCCATGACTTCGACAACCTCACTAGGACCCTCCTGCTGAAGCTTAGCAACCTCACCTTCCTCCAATTCCTTAACCTCTCCGTCAACCTCCTCTTCGGGGTCTTCCCCCAGAGTCCTATGGGTAATGACCTAAGTCAAAGAACTTGACTTGGGTAAAAACAACTTCACCGAGCCGTTGTCGCTAGAGGTGGCAAGGCTGAAGAAGCTAAAGCGGCTAGACCTCGCCAGCAATTACTTCACTAGTGAGATACCAAAGGTTTACTCGAGAAGGAGAAGATGAATAGGGAAACGAAAATGAAAAAAGAATATTTTTGGACAAAAATACCCCGACTAGGCCACGGAGAATATACATCGAAGATGTATCTATTTCCAATGAGGATACTTCAGGTCTCTATTTGAGATTTTCCATTTGAATTCTTTCATTTATTATTTGGTGGGCAATTTGTTTGCATAAATCCCAATGCCAAATCTATCTTAGGTCAGCAACTTTCAACACTATATATATGCAAGTGACACTATACATATACAAGTCATGTCTTTGTTGTAAGCCGTCAAATGACATGAACACCCCACTTTACAACGAGTTTCTCTAATCCAATCCACAAAGATGAGGCCTTCCTAGAATTTGCCTGCACATTAAACTCCTTTAGAGGATTTGGACTAAAGAAGTCGCCTACTTCACATGAAGTTCATGATGTGTTTTAGAAAAGCAATAATACAATTGGTACCATCTCATGGTAGAACAGTCTGAGCATTTTAAATTAATCTTTAAAATTGATTTATGGAAGAAGAATTTTGTTAGTGGGAGACTCGGAGCGGGGCAAATTTATATTGTTGACGGGCGGCAATTGAATTTCAAAAAATTTCAAATAGAGATCCAAAGTTGCCTCATTTTTCTCCAAAAAAAGACGTGAAGTTGAGTATGTTTCAAATAAGGACCCATAGTAATCATTTAATCTCAAAGAAGGAGTGACTCGTTGACTAGCTAATAGATGCATCTTTGATGGGCGTTTTGGTGGCCTAATAGACATGAAGTAGAGTATGTCTCAAATAAAGACCCAAGGTAGTCATTTAGTCTCAAAGAATGAGTAACTTGCCGACCAGCAAATAGATGCATCTCCAATGGGTATTTTGGTGGCCTGGTTTGGGATATTTTCATCCAAAAAATATTCATTTTTCGATTTATTTTCCCCTGTTCATTTTCTTCTTGATCTCCCATGGTTGTCCTTGTTCATCATCTTCTTCGTCAATGTTGAAAATAGGTGTTGTCTAGATCAAGAACACCGAAATTGGGGAAAGGCCAACGAGGGATTTGCGACCCTCATTGGTTATTAGTAAGGGTTGGCGAGGGCTCGATGCCCATCGCTAGCAGCGGGCGAGGGCCATCAAGCCCTCGGCTACAAGCGAGGGCCGGCAAGTTGACCCTCGGCAGATCTAGCAAAGGTGGTCTCGCTTGTGGTAGGGGAGGGCTTGCGGGGCCCTTGCCCGCCCTTACCAGTGGTCGGCGATGTTGGTGAGCCTTTGCTAGCCGCGGACAAGGTCACCCTTGCCGAGATCTAGCAAGGGTGGCCTCGCCGACCTCGCTAAAGATGAAACCACCCTACAATGGCATCTTCTTCTTCTTCCTCCTCCTCCTCTTCATCTCGGCTTCCCTCCTTTGCTCTCGGTGATTGGGTCGACTCCTCCTCCTCCTCCTCCTCATCCTCCACCTCGTTGCTACCCTTTCTACATTGCTCCTTAATCAGAGGCACGTGCGATGCCAACTCACAAGTTGTCTCTCTCAACATCACCTTCGTCGACCTCTCGAGCTACATCCCACTCGAAATCAGCCTTCTCCATGACTTCGACAACCTCACTAGGACCCTCCCGCCGAAGCTTAGCAACCTCACCTTCCTCCAATTCCTTAACCTCTCCGTCAACCTCCTCTTCGGGGTCTTCCCCAGCAGAGTCCTATGGGTAATGACCTAAGTCAAAGAACTTGACTTGGGTAAAAACAACTTCACCGAGCCGTTGTCGCTAGAGGTGGCAAGGCTGAAGAAGCTAAAGCGGCTAGACCTCGCCAGCAATTACTTCACTAGTGAGATACCAAAGGTTTACTCAGAGAAGGAGAAGATGAATAGGGGAAACGAAAAATGAAAAAAGAATATTTTTTGGACAAAAATACCCCTGACTAGGCCACGGAATATACATCGAAGATGTATCTATTTCCAATGAGGATACTTCAGGTCTCTATTTGAGATTTTCCATTTGAATTCTTTCATTTATTATTTGGTGGGCAATTTGTTTGCATAAATCCCAATGCCAAATCTATCTTAGGTCAGCAACTTTCAACACTATATATATGCAAGTGACACTATACATATACAAGTCATGTCTTTGTTGTAAGCCGTCAAATGACATGAACACCCCACTTTACAACGAGTTTCTCTAATCCAATCCACAAAGATGAGGCCTTCCTAGAATTTGCCTGCACATTAAACTCCTTTAGAGGATTTGGACTAAAGAAGTCGCCTACTTCACATGAAGTTCATGATGTGTTTTAGAAAAGCAATAATACAATTGGTACCATCTCATGGTAGAACAGTCTGAGCATTTTAAATTAATCTTTAAAATTGATTTATGGAAGAAGAATTTTGTTAGTGGGAGACTGGAGCGGGGGCAAATTTATATTGTTGACGGGCGGCAATTGAATTTCAAAAAATTTCAAATAGAGATCCAAAGTTGCCTCATTTTTCTCCAAAAAGACGTGAAGTTGAGTATGTTTCAAATAAGGACCCATAGTAATCATTTAATCTCAAAGAAGGAGTGACTCGTTGACTAGCTAATAGATGCATCTTTGATGGGCGTTTTGGTGGCCTAATAGACATGAAGTAGAGTATGTCTCAAATAAAGACCCAAGGTAGTCATTTAGTCTCAAAGAATGAGTAACTTGCCGACCAGCAAATAGATGCATCTCCAATGGGTATTTTGGTGGCCTGGTTTGGGATATTTTCATCCAAAAAATATTCATTTTTCGATTTATTTTTCCCCGTTCATTTTCTTCTTGATCTCCCATGGTTGTCCTTGTTCATCATCTTCTTCGTCAATGTTGAAAATAGGTGTTGTCTAGATCAAGAACACCAAATTGGGGGAAAGGCCAACGAGGGATTTGCGACCCTCATTGGTTATTAGTAAGGGTTGGCGAGGGCTCGATGCCCATCGCTAGCAGCGGGCGAGGGCCATCAAGCCCTCGCTGGCTACAAGCGAGGGCTGGCAAGTTGACCCTCAGCAGATCTAGCAAAGGTGGTCTCGCTTGTGGTAGGGGAGGGCTTGCAGGCCCTTGCCTCGCCCTTACCATGGGCGGCGATGTTGGTGAGCCTTTGCTAGCCGCGGACAAGGTCACCCTTGCCGATCTAGCAAGGGTGGCCTCGCCGACCTCGCTAAAGATGAAACCACCCTACAATGGCATCTTCTTCTTCTTCCTCCTCCTCCTCTTCATCTCAGCTTCCCTCCACTTGCTCTCGGTGATTGGGTCGACTCCTCCTCCTCCTCCTCCTCATCCTCCACCTCGTTGCTACCCTTTCTACATTGCTCCTTAATCGAGGCACGTGCGATGCCAACTCACAAGTTGTCTCTCTCAACATCACCTTCGTCGACCTCTCGAGCTACATCCCACTCGAAATCAGCCTTCTCCATGACTTCGACAACCTCACTAGGACCCTCCTGCTGAAGCTTAGCAACCTCACCTTCCTCCAATTCCTTAACCTCTCCGTCAACCTCCTCTTCGGGGTCTTCCCAGCAGTCCTATGGGTAATGACCTAAGTCAAAGAACTTGACTTGGGTAAAAACAACTTCACCGAGCCGTTGTCGCTAGAGGTGGCAAGGCTGAAGAAGCTAAAGCGGCTAGACCTCGCCAGCAATTACTTCACTAGTGAGATACCAAAGGTTTACTCGAGAAGGAGAAGATGAATAGGGAAACGAAAAATGAAAAAAGAATATTTTTGGACAAAAATACCCACGACTAGGCCACTGAATATACATCGAAGATGTATCTATTTCCAATGAGGATACTTGGGTCTCTATTTGAGATTTTCCATTTGAATTCTTTCATTTATTATTTGGTGGGCAATTTGTTTGCATAAATCCCAATGCCAAATCTATCTTAGGTCAGCAACTTTCAACACTATACATATACAAGTCGTGTCTTTGTTGTAAGCCGTCAAATGACATGGACACCCCACTTTACGACGAGTTTCTCTAGCCCAATCCACAAAGACGAGGTCTTCCTAGAATTTGTCTGCACATTAAACTACTTTAGAGGATTTAGACTAAAGAAGTCGCCTACTTCACACGAAGTTCATGATGTGTTTTAGAAAAGCAATAATACATTGGGGACCATCTCATGGTAGAACAGTCTGAGCATTTTAAATTAATCTTTAAAATTGATTTATGGAAGAAGAATTTTATTAGTGGGAGACTGGAGCGGCATTGCTGTTATCTACTTTAATTTGTTAGAGGACACCAAAGGAGGAGTCGACGCTTCCCCAGTGCTCTCTCTCTCTCTCTCTCTCTCTCTCTCTCTCTCTCTCTCTCTCTCTCTCTCTCTCTCTCTCTCTCTCTCTCTCTCTCTCTCTCTCTCTCTCTCCTTTATTTTACACTCTTTTATCTGTTTCTCCCTGAGTGCTCTCTTTTTCTATGCTCTTTATCTCTTTCTTTTTCTTTTACTCGGACTTTGCCCCTCCCCGAAAGTGGAGAGGATGCCCACCTGCTGCATAAAAAGATGTAGATAAACAGATGAAAAGGAACGATGGAGAGCACATACTCTCTGGGTGGAGTGCACACGCTTTCTTAACGACTACGAATACAACAGGTTTGATAAAATATTCAAAGTTATTGACTTGATGCACTCCAATGCACTTCTTCTTTATCCCGTCGACCTCGCCCTCTAGATGTGTGATATTTTCTTATTGGAAGAAACTTCAATCAAACTTGTTTTTGATTGGTGAGTTATAAATGATAAACATTGATAATGTAGCTGAAGTTAAAATGTGTGATGCTTATATTTTGCGAGACATTCTTGAATGCATAGAGTTCAATACATCTCAATCCTTAGATAATAAGAGTTTCACGTAGGGCTACCAAAATCAAGAGTTCATGTAAATTGAGCTCACATGCACCCAAATTATCTTAAAATATTTCCGTATTTGTACCAACCATGCCTCCAATCGGTGGTTAATGTGAGCATTTACTTCATTTCTGCTACCATCGAGCATTGATTATTGATACTCATAAAATGTAAGAACTAATCTCTGCATTCAATCAAAACTAGAAAAAGTTAAAAAGAAACGACAATTAAATTTGCGAGTCGATAAATAAGAAATTTTATTTTTAAAATTAGAAACATAAAGAGACAAAAAAAAATCTCTCTCTCTCAGCGTGTTCGCCAACTCGCTCTACCTCAATGACAGTCTAACAATGGTAGCCTTACAGTCTAACAATTTCAAACTGTTTCAAAGTTTACTAAGTTAGTCATAAATCTATCTATAAAGTTAAATATACTTCTATTTATTTTGCGAAATGTAGCATACTTCTACAATGAGAAAAATAAAATTTCCAAAGGATATATGTTAATAAGTAAGAAGAATTGGAATTCAATTAAGAAGCTTTTTTATTGGTTGACGTTGCCATTCTTCCGCTAGATTCGTTCTTGTGTTGCATACTCGTTTGCAGCATCATTTGGCTAGCCTCTGCGAGAAAATGGGTATCTTGGGGGCCATCGACCTGTCCCGAAGATGGATAATGTTAATTCCTGATTCCAAGATTGAAGAGGGCAAAGATACGCTTATAGGCAAATGTTTAACAACCCTCACATCAAACCTTTTGCTTTTTGAAGTCACAATGAACAAAGCCTGGAAAATAGGGGAGACGGACGTTTTACAACTCGATGCATGACATCTTAGCCTTTAGAATTCGAATATGAGAACCCAAAAGGGCCAAAACGCCTCCTCGGTGGTATGTTTTCTTCCCCAGTTTTTTAGCGTCACCTTTATGGTATCCTTATGAGCGGTTCTCAGAAGGATGCAATCCATGCGATAGAATGTGGGAGAAGTTCTTGATATCGATTGGAACCACAAAACAATTGGTGTGTCTGAGTTTGCCCGCATTAAGGTCAATTTGAAGTTGAACTAACCTCGTTTCTTGGGACTCTTCGCGAGCCATGACAATTGCTAAGTATTGATTGACTCCCGTATATTTATTATAATAGCGGGAAGATTGGTCGTTACCTTAAGTATTGTGCGAATAGTCCCCTTAGAATTTTGACCCCGACGATTATCATGTGTTTGGACGTTGGATGAGGGCTGAAAAAGTTGTCCAACCTGGATGTTTCTTACGGTGAAGCTGCTCTAGTCGAAGAAGAGGCTGAAATCGCTTTGGAAACCAATGATATGCAAATTGTTCCCTATCGATTGAATCTTCAAGCTTCACCTTTCCCGGGGGAGGACTTGAGGGGAGAGTGTCCTGAGGAAGGAGAAGGGGACAGATGGTGAGGTACGTTTGCATCAGTCCTAAGCGACCCCCTGGATGCTGCGACCTGGGTCAGGACAACTCAGCTTGATCCATTGGCAGAGAAATATTCACTGATTCAGACAAATTCCCGTCTACTTGGATCGCGGTAAGGTCTTGAACTCTAATTAAGAGAAATCCATTTTGGAAGCCCAAGTTGAGTCCAATTTGTGGTTGAACCCCTCTTGAAGCCCAATTCTGGACAAGAAGGGGCCACTCAAAATTAGCCCGGAGAGAGAACCTGCGGAGACCCGGCTTAAAAATGGGAATGGGAAGAAGAAGAAGCATTGTTAACCTAATAGTTCCTTAACTTCAAAGCTTATAGCTTAGATGAATCTGCCCTCTTAGATGCTTCCGTTCCAGAGCAAGCTGAATTCCCTAATCAAGCTCAAGGGACTAACCTTAATCATCCACCATGGAAGCCATGAATCTTTTAAGCCAATACTCGACGGTTCAAGAGTTTAGGTACCTTTTGGTTTGAGAAAGACCCAACACGACGTTTCTCGTGGAGATTAAACGACCTTTGTAACAAAGTGATTAGTATTTACAAGTGCTTGAACTTCAAAACTAGGTGATTAGAGATCCTAGGTGTTTAGCTCTTTTAGGGGGTGATTTTTGGATGTATGTGTTTGTTCAGCTATCTTCGGATAATTTAATTGATGCCGTCGTCTATGGCAATGGCTGGGAAGGTTTGATTAGGATTACTTTCATCTATACTTCACCAGGATACCACAACTGAATTGGCTTATAGGACCAGATTAGACACATTTGCAGTGGGAAGTCTTTATAGTAGGTTCGTATTGGGAACTTCAACGAAATTATTCATCCGTTCGAAAAGGCTGGTAGAACATTCATGGAACATTACCGAATTCACTCCTTCAAGGAATTGTGCATAAATGGATATTGACTAGAAGGGTTGCAAATTCACTTGGTCAAATAATCGGGATGGCGAGACAAAAACTTAAGAAAGAATTGACCAAGTCATAACTAATTTTGATCGAAGGATTAAGTTCTCTAATTGGAAGGGGTGGGCCTTTCCTGCATCTGGGTGGGATCATAGCCCTTTTAGCCCATGATGAATAAAACTATTTCAATTTGATGACTTTTGGGCCAAAGACCCAGAATGCGCTACTGTGGGGTTGGGAAAATAAGCAGATTAGACAAGACAGAATAACCTTCAAACTGAATAACGCAGCCAGAATCTGACGAAATGGAGCAAGAAAAAGTCCAGACATCACGTGTGGGTATCGACAAATTAAAAGCCGGGCTGGTTGTTCTTCCTCGTGTTGGTCACGATCAGTATGAAAAGTCATGAGATAGAGATGTTAAACCAGGAAATTTAAGCTCTCTATGGAGGTAAGAGGAGTTGTATCCAGGTGCTTTCTAGGATTAAGCGATCAAAAAAAGGGAACAAAAACACTCGGTGCAACTACTAGTCAAAGACGACAACCTAATCATATTTCCTTGCTCAAATTGCTGATTTACACCCGGTGTCATGATCAAGCAGTTATCAAAAGGAAGCTAAATCTCCATACCTCAGATGGGGTTAGAAATTTCGAACCCACTATAGCACGTACCCTGTCTCGGTGAGTAGATGAGTGAATGGTTGACAAACCCCTTTACAGGGACCACCTCCACCTCGAAAGGTTGCCTCCGCCGTTCGTTGAATGAGGGCTCAGTCGTGAGTTAGAGGGAGAGAGAAAGGGCAGAGTCGAGGAAGTAGAGGGCAGGGGTCGAGTGCGAAGACAGAGAGAGCATGAGTATATCTGGAATAGAAGAGAGGTCACCCGTGAGGTTCAAAATTTCCTCTAACAGTAGATCGCACTTGCTGCACGTGCTATAAGCTCAATGGACTCGTTATTTCATGCATTGGCACAATAGTGGTACCCAGTATTTTCTCCAAGGTCAAAGTTGTAGTTTTTGCAGGAGTAGCAAAGCCCTTGGCTGGATGGCTTGAACGGTTTATCTATTTATTTTTCTATAGAATTGATCGCCAATCGGAGAAGTCGTGTTTTGGTGATATAACAGCTGCTTCTATTTGGATCTCTTGTCCCAGTCCTTCATTATACGCACATAACACACGTCTCCAAAACTCCCAACCCAGAAAACTTTTCCTAACTTCGCCCCTTTAGCATGCGCGAGTTTATGTATAAAATCTATCTTGAAATTTTGGTTAATCGATTGAAATCCCTAGCGAATAAGCAACATTTCCTCGATGCGGAGTGCTTTTCTTAAGGGCCGTGAAATTCAAGAAGTTTTGTTGCGCAAGCAGTGTTCCCTTACTCGGGGAAGCGGAAACGATAGAAATTTTTTTGAAGGAATGCTCGAGCTTGATATGCACAGAATGGAGTGAAAATTTCTGGAGGCGTGTTTAAAACGGACGGGCTTTAATGGTAAGTGGGTCTGTTGGGTAATGCAATGCGTCGAGATGCTCTCATTTCAAACATGTTGGCCATTTTGTTTCTAAGGCTGTCAATGGTGATTATCTAAAGGGCACCGAAAATATCCCATGACAGCCCTACACTCTCTCACCTCCTTGCTAATGGCCAACGAAGCGATCTTTTCTCTTAAGGAACAACCACAGAACATCATGATCTGTGACATTGCCAAGCATCGAGTCAAGCTATCAACATGAACAAATCTAAGGATCTTTGTTCCTTAGACATGCCCTGAACAGTTAAAACTGTCTCTGCAAAGCATAAGAAAGCGCTTGGGGAAGTCTGTATTGTTAAGGTCAATCAAAGAGAGAAATGTATTCTTGGCTGCTTGCAAGGGAGGGCTCAAAATTTGAGGGTTTGGAAGGAGAAAATGTCGAGCAACGCAGGGAAAGAGGTTCTCATTAGATGTGGAGTAGGCAACTCGTATCCTTCAACGATGCCATGCTAACGAAAGAGCCTTGGAGGAGGCTATACACCCATGCTAATTCTCCATGGAATCAAGTTGTTAAAAGCAGTTCATCACCCCAGTTATGTTTTACAGCAAACAGCACTGAGCAAACAGACGTTCTTGGGGATAAAGGAGTCCCCTGGGTGGGAAAAAACCTGTTAGCTTCCAAAATATTGGGAAAATTGTCCAAAAATAACTAAGTCTATTGTTCACTAATCAATTCAGTTATAAACCTTTCAATAATGCTAGTTTAGTCTTAAACCTATTATTCGCTGATCACGTGCTAATTTAGTCGTCAACATTTTGATAATTTGTCAAATTAGTTCTAAATCTTTTAATAAATTGCCAATGTAATCTTTCCAACTAATTTTGATTAGAAATTGCTAATATGGTAGTCCAGTCAATGTTGGCCATCCCAAGCGATGTAGATATTGCTTACATAGACTATTATTTATTTATTTTTTGAATTTATTATCTTTTATTGATTTTTTTCCTATTTTCTTTCTCCTTTTTTCTTCACAGGAACAACATGTCCACTGGTTGAGGCCCCGTGACCTCCGTAGGCCACAGCAAGGGCATCACGACCCTCACTTGCATTCATTGTGTTGTGGCTTTCACTAGATTTGGCAACTATGGCCAATGAGGGCATCCCAAACCCTTGCCTAGGTGATTGCCTTTGACTAGCGAGGGCTTCATGGTCCTCACCCAAGGATCGGCAGGGATTGCCAGCCCTTGCCTAATGGTCTTGCTTAGTGGCTTGTGACCTTGCCGACCTTGTGAAGATAAAAAGTAAACAAGAAAAAAAAAATTAAAATAAATAGTTAGTAAAAAATTCAAAATATTTAAAAAAAATTATCTACGTCGGTATCGACTATGCCATATCAGTTGCATCGTGTAGGATGGCTTGTGTAGATTGAACTGCCACGTCAGTAATCCATTCAAAGTTAGTCGAAAATGACTATATTGTTAATTTCTTAAAATGGTTAGGATTAAATTGGTAAATTCTCAAAAGGTTTATGACTAGTTTGCATGATTGAAATGTTTGTGAGCTGAATTGGTTACAATACAATATATTTATAACTTTTTAACAATTTTCCCTAAAACATTACATGCATGCTAATAAGATGACTCTCTTTTTATTTTTATTTTTCCTTTTATTTGTCTAAATAAGATTACTCTTATGTATGGTTCCAACTCAAAAACTGTCAAACCTATCGTAGTTCGGTCACTTTATATACTTGTCATACAAAAACTTTCTAGGGGCTTCACGACCTCGGCCTTCGATGTTGTTCTCTACCCCGAATCGACAGTGCTTGCGCTACTCCTTGCACCAGACCGTCATGTTGCAACTTTCTCTACCACTCCTTAGAGAATAAGGCGGACTTTACCTCTTCTGAGTTAATTGTAGTATGTCCCTGTAACAGTGAATCAGTAAAGTGCTCACATGACTCTGGTAAAAAGGCTAACAATATCATGCCTTGTTCTTCATCATCAAGTATCTTACCAATGTTCTTCAGATTCATCATGAGTTTATTAAATTCACCTAAGTGGGTTCTAATAGACGTACATTCAGTATATATAAATTGAAACATCATTTTCAACATATACAAGTGATTGTTCAAACCTTTCTTCACATAAAGTGCTTGAAGTTTTGCCCATAATGCTGTGGCATCCTTCTCCTCAGCAACCTCTATTAAAATCTCATTCGACAAATTTAACAGATTGTGCTCTTTACTTTTTCCATTAGTTCTACCCTCTCAGAGAGGCTTTCATTATAATGGGCAACTCATCTTCACCATCCAGTACCTTGGCCAAACTTTGGGTTGTCCATAAAGCTCGCATCTTGATGCTCCATAACACAAAGTTGTTACTCCCGTTAAATTTCTCAATTTCATATTTCCTCTCAGACATAATTGTAGTAACATAATTTCCAGATAATAATCAGACAAGCAAAAGCTTCAAATCACAATCAAGAAATCTGATCCCAACCGAGCTTTGATACCAATTGTTGAAATATAATATGTGGAAATGACATGATCTTGTAATTATGTTAACGCGAAATCACTAGAGAAATAAACAAGGATACTAGAAATTTACGTGGTCCGGTCCGAGTATCGGTACCTACATTCATGAGGAGAATCAGCAACAAATAATCCGTTATAATCGGAGAATCAAAATTTACAATCACTCACACGTTTGAGTATTTTCTACACCTAGATTTAACCACAAATTCAAAGTATTTATAAATAAACAACTCACTTGGACATAAACTCACGTCACAAAAATTACTGCGCGTTCAAGCTCAAAACAAAAACGTGCGCGGCTCTCCTTATTTTGACTTGTGCGGCTTGCGGCTCCTTTTTCCTTTCTCATTAGTTTTACTTGTGCGGCTTGCAGCTCCTTTTTCCTTTCTCAGCTTACGTAGAGCTTCGGCGGCTTCTTTTTCTACATAGGGCTCGACATCCCTTTTATATGTGTGTGCCCACCTCCTTCTATTTCACGTGCAGAGGCCACCCTTTAATTTCCATCAACGGAAAGGAAACTCAGGCGTGAATATTGTGTGCGCGTGCCCAAAAGTCAAGGTCTTGACTTTTGGGCCCCACCTGATAACAACCTTCGGCAAGCTTCCGCAGAAAAGAAGAAATTTTGCACCCTTTTTCTTTTATTCTATTTTATTTCTTCATTTGTAAATCTTTGAGAGTCCAGCAAAGCTTTTCTGTTGACCGAAAACATCCAAGCAGATTGCATTTTGTAAACGCTCAAATTCGAGATATAATTTAACACAAAGAGTAGGGGCTGAGCGCTAAGAGAGGGAGAGTGTGCAAGGGCTGAGCATGGAGGGAGGGAGGGGGAGAGAGAGAGTATCTGGAATATATTTGGAATAAGAGGGAGGTCGCCCATGAAATTCAAAACTTCGTCTAACATTGGTGCTCACTTGCGATTCGTGCCGCAGGCTCAATGGACTTGTAATTTGAGCTGTTGGCACAAGACTAATACCTAATGAGGTCACAGTTATAGTTTTTGCGCTCAGGAGTACCAAAGCCCTTGGCCAGATGAATTGAATGGTTTTTTTTTTTTTCAAAAGAATTGATCGACAATCAGAGAAGTTGTGTTTTGGTACGCACATAACACACGTCCCAAAAGCTCCCAACCCAGAAAACTTTTCCCAGCTTTGCCCCATCAGCATGAACAAGTTTATGTATAAAATCTATTTTGAAATTTTGGCTAATCGATTGAAATCCCTAGCGAAAAAGCATCGTATCCTGGATGCAGGGTGCCTTTCTTAAAGGCCACGAAATTCAAGACAACAGTTTTCTTTCGTGCGAGAAGTGCTCTATTACTTGAGGATGTGGAAACGATGGAAAAAAATTCCAAAGGAATGCTCAAGCTTGACATGCACAGATATGATAGAATAGAGTGGGATTTTTTGAATACGTGTTTAAAACAGATGGGCTTTAATGACAAATGGGTCAGTTGGGTAATGCAATGCATCGTGACGCTCGCATTACGCAATGCAGGCATGTTATCCATTTTTATTTTTGAGGCTGTTAATGGTGATGATCTAAAGGGCATCAAAACAGTTCCATGACCCTACACTCTCTCACCTCCTCCCTAGTGGGCAATGATTCAATATTTTTTCTTAAGAAACAACTGTGGAATGCCGTGATCTGCGATATTGCCAAGCATCAAGTCAAGCTATCAACTTGAATAAATCTAAGGATCTTTGTTCCATAGTAGACATGCCCTGAACAGTTAAAACTGTCTCTGCAAAGCATAAGAAAGCACTCAGGGAGTCTGTATGGTTGAGGTCAATCAAAGAGAGAAATGTATTCTTGGGTGCTTGCAATAGACGGCTCAAAACTAGAGAGATTTGGAAGGAGAAAATGTTGAGCAGCGCAAGGAAAGAGGTTCTTATTAGATGTGGAGTAGGCAACTCGTATCCTTCAACGACGCCGTGCTAGCTAAACAACCTTGGAGGAGGCTATATACCGATGCTAAGGGCGTGCATGGTTGTGTTTTTATTTTTGTTCATCAACAGATTTTTTGTTTTTTTATTTCCGAGAAAAAAAAAGAACAGAAACGCGTTTGTTTGCGTCTTTGTACCAAATCTTTTTGTGTTCCCGAGAACAAAATTGGAACAAAAATAATAAACAAAAAAACCTTGTTTCTTGTTTATGAAACAATTTTTAAGAACAAATTTTCTCTCTCCTTTCTTTTCTTCTCTTTTTTTTCTTATTCTTTTTTCTTTGGCCGACGCCGGCCTTGACCATGACCGGCGACTGGCCGTCGAGGGCTGGTTACCTCGCTGGAGCGTCGTCGGCCCCCAGCGAGGCCGAGTGTCGCCGGCCCCTGGCGAGGCCGAGCTTGCCCAGCCACCGACGAGGCTCAACGTCGCCGTGTCACGCCCCGATCCTTGGGCACGCACACATCCTTCTACTTTGTTGATTTTATAATGCGATATCCCGGTACTAAGTATCGCCGACCCTTTCGTTTATTAAGCACATGCGGAAGTAATTATAAATCTCCAGACAATAACACAATGGGATAGAAAAGTAAGGCCATATTTTTCATATTGAAATCCACAATCAAACATTTATACATGGCATGACTCAAAGTCTATTCACAAGACTATTCATAACATTCTAGTTTCACACTATTCACGTTTAGACATGATTCACAAAAGAGGATGGGATCTTAGTCCTCATCCGAGTCGTACTCAGGATCATCCTGATCCTCTTCTGACTCTTCTTCACTAATCTCACATCCTTCAAGCTCTTCATCTTTTACTCGATCATCGTCCTCTTCTGGTTCCTTCTTCACAGGCTCATCTACGGGCCTGAAATGTTGTCCCACAACCGGGATGAGACTACATCTCAGCAAGTTCTACCCCCACTAAGACTCGATTAGGAAATCAATACGCTATCCGGGCTGCCTATACACGCATGGGTCAGATGACTTACCTTGGCCTTAGTTTCCACCTGCATATTAACACAGTTCAATAAGTACCCTAGCAATCACATCACAGATCGATATCTCGATCAATCGACTAGGTCGATTACATGTCAGTCAGACCATTCACCAGTCATTTACATTCAATCAATCAATTCACAACATCATATCAAAGCAATAATCAATCGACCTAGTCGATTACATACCAACAAGACCACTTCTAGTCATTTCAATTATTCCAACTCAATTCCCAAATATGAATCACGGTCCTTAGGACACAATTAATTTATAGGTGGTAATCACGGCCCCACCAAGCAACTTTCTTAAATTTAGTGGCTTTACGGTCCCATCCGACCTTTTCAAGATTCAATGGTTTTATGGTCCCACCCGACCTTTCCAAGATTTAATTACTTTACAGTCCCACCCGACCCTCTCAAGATCTAGTGGCTTTACGGTCCCACCCGACCCTTTCAAGATCTAGTGGCTTTACGGTCCCACCCGACCCTCTCAAGATTTAGTGGCTTTACGGTCCCACCCGACTCTCTCAAGATTTAGTGGCTTTATGGTCTCACCCGACCCTTTTTACGATGTCATACTCTGTACCGAGCCACGTGCATTCTCCAAGAAGACATACCAAGTCTCTGAGCCACGTGCATTCTCTAAAGTTACCTTTTTGCCAAGGTGACATATCCAATCACCGAGACACGTATCCTTCCAAGACGTGCATTCTCCGGGTGATTTACCAACTCACTTTCGATACTGACCATCGATACTCAACCAATCCTCAATCACATAGCCAAAATTGCATTATTTAATAACATAACTTAAAAATGCATCATTAAATCAATTTGACGTGAATTAAAGCTCAAATAAATATATGGACTGCTCCACGACAATCAGCACGAAATTCCGGTCGTCGGCTATCTCTGTCTAATTTCCGGAAAATAATTAATTAATTAATTAATTCCGAAAATTAATAAATAAATACGATAAATCCAATTTAGGCCCGTAATGCCTAATTGGAAGCCAAATCGGATTGGGAAAATCCCGAGATACATTCAATAAATAGTATAGGCAGTTCTCTAGCTAAGTAAGCTAACCACCTAACTAATATGCAATGCAATTAACTAATAATCGCTAATCCATGCTAATCTAACCACCTAATTGCACTTAATTAAATCTAATCAACCTTTAAGAATCATTAGTCTACTGAGCAAAGATTAGTGAGATTACTCACTTGATTTGCGAAGAACAGAACACCTCGGCGGCGGCCGAAATCAGGCTTTCGACGACACCAGCGGGCTGGGACCGGGCGCCAAACAGGGCAACCAATCTCGGCTCAATTGAGATTTGTTCTTGTGCTGGACCGGGCTCACTCTTGGGCTTGGGCTTGGCTGCGAATGGGCCTTCTTCGCGAGCTGGACTTCAAATGGGCTTGCTGCAAGCTGGGCCGAACTGCTCAACTGATGGGCTGACTGCTGAAACTGAAATTATGGGCTGAAGACACTGGATGGGCCGCTGGGCTTGCGGCTTCAACTGGACTGAACAAGGAAGTAACAAAGCTGCTGTTGGGCCGAGATTACTGGCTTTGTTGGGCTTGAGGACTGCTGGATCTCACGGCCTGCTTCATGGACTCGATGGGTTGCTGTAGCTGGCCCACGAAGAGAGCCCGAAGATGGGCTGCCGAGACTTGCTTCGGTGGAGGTACCGAAGACGCGAGCTGCAGAAGGAGAATCGATGGGGCCAATTGCTTGTTGACCGAAGAGGCAGCCTCGCAGCTGGGTAGACTGAAGCAGCAAGACCTCGGACGTGTGGGGATTTCTCCAGTGGAGATTTCACGGTCAACAATGGCTTCGCTGGCATGGGGCATGCGGTCAATTAACCGTTTGGCGCTGACTTTGATGAGCTGAATTCGGTGGCAGCAGACTCGTGGAGGTTGGCGAGCTGAAGAAGGCTGGACGTTGCTGGCAGAAGCTGAGGACTCGGGGTTTTGCTTCGGTCAACATTGAGGCGTTCTGCTGGGTCTTGAAGAACACGCTTCGCTGGGCCAAGCTTCGCTGGATGAACTGAAGATGCGCGGACGAAGAGAGCTGCAGCGTGGCGTCACGGGCGTGGCAGAGTCGAAGCTGGAATAGCTTTGGTTGAGAGAAAACCGATGAAATCGGAGCAGCTGGCGGGCGGAAGTGAAGCGGTGGATGAGTAGATGAAATGATGGAGTCAAGAGTAGGGGTCTCGCTTGCTGAAGATTGATCGAAGATGGCTGGGCAGCGGACGTGTGGCCAAGAGTTGCGGGGGATGTTCGGTGGGGGTGTTCGCGAGAAGAGAAATGAAGAAGCTGCTTCTTCCTTTGAACCAATGAAAAGAATAGAAAAAAAAAAAAAAAAAAAGACAGCTAAGGGATGTCGGCCGAATGAGGGATAAATAAAGCCCAAGAAGATAATCCTGCAGAGGCTGTCGGTCAGGGTGATTCCGCGAACGCGAGTGGATGGAGAAGAGAGAGAGACCGGCGAGACTTGCTGAAGAAGCTCAAATAAAAGAAAGAAAAGTCATCACACTTATCCACTAAATTGAAGGCTTTGTCCCCCAAGTCACCCTCAACTTATCTCAATGTCTCTTATTACCTTCTGGCATAAAATTCATCAATAATCCAAATCTTAAAGTCCAAAAATTGCTGCCTTATTCTAGGTCCGAATTTCATTAAACTTTGGCTTCGATTTCATCCTCAACTTCACCAATTCGAAGTCTAATTTCGTTGAAGAAAAATCTCAAACATTTCCACAAATTCCCATTACCCAATAAATGGAAGTCAAATTTTCTTCAATTAGCCCCATCCAAATTTCCGCTATTTTCCGCGACGTCCAAATTGATTTTCCGTAAAAATCCCAAACTCGACGGAATTTCTCCAAAAGACAAGACGATGTCTTATAAATGAACCGTGACATGCTCAAACGTTCGATTTCCGAAACCGAATTCCATTTCGTGGTTAAAATCGATCGAACACGATTTTAGTCCGATCCGATCTATCGGGTAGCTTTTAGGAATTTTACCGCGCTTATATCCCTTAACGGCTTCACCCAACAGATTGGTTAACTCGTGACTGATCAACTCAGAGAAAAATGACTATAGGCGCGCCGGAAATGCCCATTTCATATATTCGAGACGTGGTCAAAATTCGGGATGTCACACGCCGAGCCACCGCCAGTTAGCATCGCTTGGCGGTGGCTCGATGAGGCCGAGCCTCAGCTTTGTTGGCTAAGCGAGCTCGGCCTCGCCCGAGCCACCGCCCGGGCAACCGGTGGCTAGGCAAGCTCGGCCTCGGCGGGCAGCGAGCCTCGCCGTGGCGAGCGAGGCCGCCGACCCTCGTCGGCCGATCGGCCATGGCCGAGGCCGGCGACTAGCCAAAAGAAGAAAATAAAATAAAATAAAGAATAAAAGGAAAATTAAAAAATTAAAAGAAACAAAAAAAAGAACACAAATTTACCAAACATGTTTTATTATTCTTTTATTCCGGAACAAGTTTTCTGCTAAACGCGTTGTTCTTGTCAAAAATTATTCCAGGAACATAAATAATTTTTTTTTATTTATGCTCCTGGAACACTATTTGAACAAAAATACAAACAAACGCACCATAGTTCTTCATGGAGTCATTGTTAAAAGAAGTTCATCACCCCAGTTATGTTTTACAGCAAGCAGCACTGGGCAAACAGACGTTCTTGGGATAAAGGAGTCTCCTGGGTGGGAAGAAACTTGTTAGCTTCCTCATATTCTGCGTAGCTTTGCAAATTGATCTACTGTTCGGGAGGACATGTGGCTTATGGACTTGTGGAATGAAGGTATCCTCCATGCAAATTTCGACTTGCAGATTATCGATGAAAACCTCACCATCCCTCTCGGCTCAACCACGCAACGAGAGTGGTCATCCGATTACACGGCGGATCACAGCAGAGCAAGGCCAGGATGCTGCTTCATCCTCTTACGCCATTCTTCACAAATTATGGAGCAGCCCTACGGACAACAATTTCCTCCTCCCCTGCAATAGGTAATCTTTCTGTGGATATTAATTCATGATGCGTTGGCTACCACTAATTGATAAGTCATATAAAAGGAAGTCATATAAAAGGGAAGCTGTACTTTCACCAAAGTGATTAATGAGGAGGCATTGTTGATGTGGTGGAACATGGAACCGTTACTAATGTGGCACCAAATGAGCATCGTAGCAACAAAAAAGAAATTGGGAGATTAGAAGAAAGAAACCCTAATTTGACGGTATTAATTAAGATGTGTAAGGAAACACTTGATTGCACAAATAAAAATAAATAAATAAAAAAGTTGCATTACTTGGTTGCGTGCATAAAAGTTAGATGGCCAAATCGCACAAGTCAAGAAAAATAGATGACTTGATTACACAAAATAAAAGTTAGAGGATTGAATCTTACAAATAATAAAACTTAAAAGATTAAATTTGTACTTAACTCAGGCTAGGAAATCATAGACATTTTACTCCTATAAATTGCTACATTCTCTCCCATCCAAAATTTTGGGAAAATTGTCCAAAAATAACTAAGTCTATTGTTCATTTGACCAATTCAATTATAAATCTTTCAATAGTCTTTAGTTTAGTTTTAAACGCATTATTTGGTGATCACGTCAATTTAGTCATAAAGCATTTTCTTTTTTCTTTCTCCTTTTTTTCTTCGCAGGACCAACGTGTCCACTAGCTAAGGCCCCACGACCTTCATAGGCCACAGTAAGGGCATCACGACCTTGACTTGCCTTCATTGTGTTGTGGCTTTTGCTAGATTTGGCAACTATGGCCAATGAGGGCGTCCCAAACCCTTGCCTAAGTCCTTGCCTGTGACTATCGAGGATTTGTGGTCCTCACCCAAAGATCGGCGAGGATTGCCAACCCTTGCCTAATGGTCTTGCTTAGTGGCCCGTGACCTTGCCGACCTTATGAAGATAAAAAGTAAAAAGAAAAAAAATAGTTAGTAAAAAATTTAAAATATTTTGAAAAAAAAAATATCCACATCAACACGGACTATTCCATATCAGTTGCATCATGTAGGATAGCTGGCGTAGATTGAACTGCCATGTCAATGATCCATTCAAAGTTAGTCGAAAATGACTATATTGTTAATTTCTTAAAAGGGTTAGGATTAAATTGGTAAATTCTCAAAAGGTTTATGACTAATTGGCATGATTGAAATGTTTGTGAGCTGAATTGGTTACGGTACAATATATTCAGGACTTTTTGACAATTTTCCCTAAAACATTACATGCCTGCTAATAAGATGACTCTCTTTTTCTTTTCTTTTTTCTTTTTATTTGTCTAAATAAGACGACTCGTATGTATGGTTCCAACTCAAACTGTCAAACCTATTGTAGTTCGGTCACTTTATATACTTGTCATACAAAAACTTTTTTTTTTTTTGTCTAGTATAATAGAAAAAGTAAAAGTTACATTTTGTGAGCCGTTAAATCATATACAAACCCCACTCTATAAAGAGTTTCTCTCATCCGATCCACAAATATAAGATCTACCTAAAAATTACTAGCATGTGAAACTACCTCAGAGGATTCAGACTAAGCTTAAAAGAAGTCACCTACTTCACATGAAGTGCATGATATCTGTTCTGGAAAAGCAATAACAGATAGGGGACCATCTCATGGTAGAACAATCAAGAACAGAGCCTTTTAAGGTCAGCTCCAAAATCGATTTCAGCAAGATGAATTTCAAAGCGGGGAGACGGAATGAGTATTGCTGTTCCACAACTAAGGACAAATTTAAAATGCACTTCTCAAATTTATAAATAAACAAAAAAGAAAAAAGAAAAAAGGGCAATGAATAAATCCAAAATTGCGTGCCCCTCAAGTCAAGAATGGTGGGCGCCTTATCTTTCATAAAAGGGTCACATGCAATCAATACAGACCACACAAAGATTTAGGCCACACTTGTTTTGAGGATTATCGTTGTGATGGGATTCGTTCGTTGGTCCGAAGCAAGAAAAGCACTTGAATCATATTCTCAGCACCACTGCTGTCGGGTACAAAAAGATAAAGAGAAAAAGCCCTGGAAATCAATGAGTAAATAAATGAAAAAGGGCACTTTTGAAATATTTAGTTGGTTGATAAAAAGGAGCAAAGCTGTGAATTTGTTCCCATAAAATATGATTGACTAGTGTTACTTATATATCACGTTGGCAGCAAAGATTATCCAGATGCATAAAATACTTCCTCATCCGGGATGTACTTTTCACATGCATTTTCCGTCAACAAATTATACTGAAACTTTCTTAGCTTAGAAGGGAAAACTTGGTTGTTTAGATATACTTAGATAACACCGTTTGTTTTATAAAAACGAATAATTTGAAATATATTTTCTTTAAAATAGCCATTTGTATCACTTACAAAAACGAATAAACAAAAAATAAATCTGTTGTCAACTAAATTATTTGAGTATAAATTATTGTCATAATGAAAATATTTTCATTATCTAATTATTTTAAGTGGTACAATATATAATTTTTGGAAAAATATATTCTACATCATTCATTTTTCACCAAATAAATAGAGTGAAAATATTTGTTTGTACTTTCAATATTATAACTCATAAAAGTCATGCAACGAAGAAACTTTCAAAATGACAACGTTTCACTTGGAAGGACTAGAAGATGGAAATGGAGAGTTAACTTGCCTTTCCATTAAACTAATAGTGAAGGTAATAAAGAACATAGAAAATGAAAGATAGCTGTGTAAATTTTCTTGAAGGTCAATGGAGACTTGTCCATGTGCAGTTGTGGGCGATGATGGAGACAGCAGTGAAAACTCCATCGATAGGTAGATGGAAGCGGCCCCAGCAAATTGAGTACCGATTCTTTTCACACCATCACATTTATCTTCTCCTCACGAAAGGGTCCCAATGATGTTTTTGTCATTGGACAATATTTCAGAGTTCGAAATTTTAACTCAATTAACAATGTGGATAGAGAACTCTACATGTTCTGATACACATGAAGGCTCTGAATTTTAATTCGATCATTTCTTGATGAGGAAAACGGTCATAGACTGATGGTAGGTCCTGAATGTTACTTAACAGGTTGTGCAAAGAAAGGGACACAGCGCGAAATGTTACGAACTCCTTATAGAAAACCAAAACCCCTAGAACCTTAGAAACCCTAGATAGAGTCTCTATAATCTTATCAAAAATTTGGGAGCAATTTTCCTTAGGAAAAAGAGAACGAGCAAACCATCTTGTGGTGTATGTGGACGCCTCTCCACTTTTCATCCTAGAGATTGGCACGGCGGTAATCTTTATAGCTGTACCTCAGGAAGCCGTCGGTGCCGCCACGAAACTTCGACATCGTTTGAATAGTAGGCATGAAAGAGTCAAAAGAATTGAAAGCTACGTACCTTTGGTCACATCATGGCCGAATTCAATTAAATGCACCTTGGTCTGGCCGCCTCCTTAAATCTTGCGATAAATTGCAAATGGTCCCAAAACGATATCTCATAGGAATATCGACCCCGGCGAGAAAGACAATTATAAAATGATGGATATTGCGATAGAGATATAATAAGAACAGTGTACCAGGAGAAGCTTGGCTTTTACTCAACGAATGCGAAAATAATGAAATTAATGCATCCGTGAAATTTCAGAGAAAGAAAGGCAGAGGAATCCGGAGAATAGTCCAAAGTTGAAGACGAAAGCAAGATCTCTCCGTCATCAACATGTTGTCCGAACGACTGATGCCTCTTGACCCGTTCAATAACGCGGCCAAGACTCGGTCTATCTTCTCCGTTTCTCTTTGAACTATTTGGGAAAAGCTTTGAAGAGACTAAACGAAGCTGGATGCCCACCATATTCAAAAAGTATAATTTTATGTAAGAGTACTATTGCGAAATACATAATGTGGCACAGTCAAGGAGAGGAGGGATAATTGTTCAAAAAGTTCTACGATGACTAATTTAATCATAAGCCTTTTGATTTAGCAAATTTAATTTTTAACTTTTTAACTATTGACAATATAATCATTCCAATCAATTTTAACTGAAAATCATTAACGTAAACATTAACGTTGTCTTACGTGACACCACCAGTATTAATGTAAACAATTTTTGCAATTTCTTTTTTAATTTCTAAGTTTTTTTTTTTTTTAATATTTCTTTTTCCTATTACCAAAGCTAGTTGTTGACCACAGGCGAGGATCGCCCTCACCGACCTCAAGGGGCTTCACAACCTCAACCACCCATTGCCGAGGCCGGTCGATTGATGAAAGGAAATATGAAACAAAAGCAAAGAAAGGAATTTTAGAAAACAATGATAAAAATCATTCTCATAGGATGACAAATGCTGAATAGACTATTATGTCAATACTTTCTAACTAAAATTGATCAAAATAACCACATTAATAAATCATCAAAAGGTTTAGAATTAAATTAGTGGATATAGAACTATATTAGATGTCATACGATATATTTATGATATTTTGGACAATTTTCCATAGGAAAAAGAAGGTTCACATATGACCTTAATATGTGGTCATATGTGCTAGCAAGGTGTTAATGTCAACATTCTTTCAAGAATGAAGCCAAAATAGTTCTTTGGTCGGTCCACCATAATTGTTCAATTAATTACGCAAAACCATACCCGAATTAGTGATTTCCAAAGTATCTTGATGTGACCCCAAACATAATCTCGTCACAAACAATAAGAAAAAGGTTGAAACTCGAAAACTAGACTAGTTCAAGCTTAGCTTCAGCTCAGCTGTATCAATGTCACATGTTTACGGGAGAACCCTAGTCTTCTTTTCATTAACTTGGCAGTTAGCCATACCTCTGGGGCACTATGTAAAGAACATAAAAAAGGAAAATAAAGAAAATGAAAATATAAAAACGAAAAAAAAAGGAAAAAATACTAAAGAATCGGCATTTTACAAGTTGGCAAAGCCGTCACCGTTGCAGCTCCGGTAGTGGGAAAAAGAATGGAGCTCAGAGGCAATTAAACCGGCGGGCGAAGTGGCGCACCGCTCGATTCAGCGGCCTCCATCCTGCTCCGCCGAGAACCCACGCTTCCTCCGTCGTCACTGGCTGCTGCCACCCTTGGCGACCTCAATGACGATGCTCTCGAGAACAGCGGCGGGACCCTCCCGAAGAACCACCGGTCCGACTTAGCTCCAGGCTCGGACCGGTCCAACCGCCGGAAGCTGAAGTGCCTGCCGAACCTACTGCTCCCTTCTCCAGCTCCGGCCCGATAGCCCCGCCGCGAGCTGCTTTCCCGGGGCAACACCACCATGCTCATCGCCCGGTTCAGCTGCCGGTTCATGATCTGCTTCCTCACCTCGGCCGGCAACCTCAGCTTGAACCGCTCCGTGTCTTCCCCCGGTTGGACCAGCGAGTGCCCGGTCGAGTGAGACCGCGGGAAGAGGAGCCTCCACGCCATCCTGCTGGATCGCGACCCGCCGCGCGTACGGTTCCGGTTCAGCGTCTTGCTCGGATCCACCGCTTCGGACGGCGGCTCGGCCGCTTGACGGTCCACCGCTACTTCGACTTCGACTTCGTGGTCGTCTTCGCGTTCCAACGTTGCGATCGCTCGCTCCAGATCCCCGTCCCGATTCTGATTCTCTTCGTCTTCTCCGGCGAGCTCCGACTGGCGAGTCAACTCAGGTAGCTCGAACGGACCCTCGCCGGGCTGCGGCACCAAATTCGCGCGGCACACCGGGCAGGTCGTGTGAGAGGCCAGCCACGCGTCGACGCACTCCGGGTGGAACACGTGGTCGCACTTGGGGATCAGCCGGAGCGTCTCGTCGTCCTGGAACTCGTTCAGGCACACCGCGCACTCCAGCGCGCCCTTCCCGATCTTGAGGCCCTTCACGTCGGCGTAGACGAGCGTCGGGAACGTCGCGATGACGGCCGGGTCGAGGCCGCGGGAGGCGCCGCCGCGCCGCGACCGGCCAGTCCCGACCACCCCGCCTCCGGGGCGGATGCTGGCGGAGTTGGCGTCGGAGCAGTGGCGGATGTAGATGGAGAAGAAGGCCATGAAGAAGAGGGCGGCGATGAGGACGACGATGATCACCGCCATGGAGGGGCTGAAGCGCGTGTAGTTGTACAGGTTCTCGCTGTCGGGCGGAGGGTTGGCCTGCGCGGCGGCGAACGGCGCGGAAGAAGCGCACGACCACAGCAGCAGCACGAGCACGAGCGACGACCGCGAGGAGGACAGATTCCCGGAGGAGCTCATCTTGTGACCGGAACGTAGGTGGTCAGTCGGAGTACGTGCTAACTCGGGTCGGAGAGAACGGCGGTCCACGGCGGCGTTCGGCGGCGCACAGAGAGAGAGAGAGTTGGTGATGGGCTGTGCGAGTGTATTGCGGGAGCTTATAAACGAGAGAGAGGTAGAGAGAGAGAGAGAGAGAGGGGAAGGCGTGTTAAACGATAAACAAGAGAGAGAGAGAGAATGTGGAAATTTTGGGGGGTTGGTGGGGCCCCGGGAACAGCTTCGTCTCAATTTCGTATGTAGTGATGTAAAGGAGGGATGGTCAGTAATGATGTGCCACGTGGGTTCCGGGAAGGAAGCTGCAGAAGGTTCCGAAGGATGGAGAAATTTGGAGGTGACCTCTTTAAAATAATTCGTCGTTTTTTTTTTTTTCAAAGTGAGGATCGGGTGCTTTTTCAGACTTGTGATCACCGCTACCTCTCTAATTTATTTATTATTTTTTAAAAATTTTCGTGGATTAAATATGCCGCTTAATGCAACGGTCAGGATTTGGGTGACATTAGAAAGTCTATTAGCTTGAGTATTCCAAGTTTATTGGGTCCATTCATATAGTCCTTTTCCAATCAATATGCGGCATTTATTTTAAGAAAGAGATTTTTCATTGTTTTTCTTTTTCGCAATAAGCTGTTCACATGCGATTTTTCAAACAAGTTGGTACTTTTTTCTTTCGCTGGAACAAGTTGTACTTGTTAACATGAGAAATAATGTATTTTAAAACGACATTTTGGGACTTATAACTATATCGATTGTAGAAAGAAATGAATAATCACACATTGTCGGAAGGAAGTTCTTAGTTTTGGCAATACCTAAAATTGCTTACGTGTCACTTAAAAATAGCCTCGCCCCTAAATTGAATATTTCAATAACAAATTTAGGATTTAATTATATTTTTTATAAAGTGTTTAGGATTAATTGATTCAAAAATTTAGGGCTTGATTGTATCTTCTATGGATAAAATTTAAGACTTGGTGACGCAATTGCAATACTCTCATTAGATGGTAATTGATATCATAGTTGAAAGTTATGTGGATTTGAAATGCAAAGTTGTGCCCGCAAGGCAAGCCTCCTTGCGGTCAAATTTGGCAATTTCATTATATATAATACTTCTATACTGACTCGGGTCTTGTGCAACGTATCGACAACGGGAATTATTAAGATTCGAGTAATTAAATAAGTTCATGAATTAAATAATCACTCGATAGTGGATACTGCATGTCCCATTATATATCCTTCTAAATATTAGATTTTTGAACATATTTCTGTCATCACCTTTCGTTCTCTCTATTTCGAACAAAAGCTATCTTGGAATCCTTTCCCATGATAAGAAAGAATTCGAAAACTCCATAGGCCATTTATAAAGCACAAAAAAAAATTAAATTAAAAACTTTCCCTTCAAGAAATTTAAGTCAACGATAATGGCTGACTATGCGGATATGGAAGTATCCTGAAAAGTCTACAAGATCAAACCATCTAGAAGTAGGTGGATCCTCTAATCCACCACGATTCGACAAGTAGACGCCCTGTGGATCACTCAAAAACATCGGAGACGATGTAGGGCGTTGGACTTTACCACGTTCAAAACATCGAGTCGTAGTCGCTGCTATGGACCACGTTCGCCGTCGTGGTCGCTAGATGAGCCCCCACGCTCCTCCTCATTTTAGCCGTCGCTCATTGATGACAAATTCACCTTAAAAACGACATTCTCTCTTTTTCTTTCTTGTTCTCGATGGTCCAGTTTTCTTCCCCTTTGAAAGAGTTTTCTTGAGTTGCCCTTGGCCTGTGGTGGGCAATCTTGATTTGGATTGCGTAGGTGGTGTTCTGGAATTTCAGCTGATGAACAGCATTGATTGAATGTCTGCAACCTAGGTGCGACAATCAACGTTTGATCGATAGTAAAGCATAGGCTGATTAAGCCTCCCACCATCCCATTAATTTACACAGTCTCTTCCGGGTAGATTCCTCTTTTTTCAATCGATGAAATCATCCACATAGCAATACCTAATTTTCATGGTCCTCTCCCAAACTTTTCTGCTTTTGGGAAAGTTGGTGGGTTCGAAAAATTAGGAAGACTACACGCAAATCTTGGGTCAACCTTTTGGGTAGTTGGAATGAAACCATCGATACAAAAGGTATATGATAAGAGCTGCGTCGGAATGCAAATAAAGTAGTCGATGCCTTATACTACCATGGTACTAGTATAGCAAGAAACCAAAAGGAAAGTACAAATCGTGGGTTAACTCTTATAGTTAATTCCTTCCCAAAGAAAATACCTAATAGGGATTTGTTCCGCACAATATGCCGATGACTCATTGCTAGGAAATGGGGACGCCATAGAGTTTAAAAAGGAGAAAAGAAAAGACAGAAAACCGAAGTGACAAATTTTTTTTTTTTTTTGGGTACTTTAAATCTATCGCTAGGACTACGAAGAAGAGTTTCATCTGTTAAACTTTTGGAATCAGGTAATTAATCGGTAGTGAAGGCTTAACTCTCATAAGCAAGATTCGAAAAGATTAACGACTTCTTTCTGGTAAATTGATGGTGTAAATTATTATACTCTAGGCCGGGTTAAGACGTGCGTACAGTTTTTACTTGGATAACTACACTAGAAATTTCAAATCATTAATAGAGAAGAAAGTTCGTGTTAATCCGATTTTGTATTTTGCCTAGAATACTTTTCATGATCATCATATCTATGTAACGTGTGTGTGTGTGTGTATATATATATATATATATATATATATAGCCACAAGCATAGAGACTACATAGAGATGGGTAAAGTATTGACCATGTAGATTCCATTCGTTATGATAAAAAAGGATCCTTTAATAGTTGCCAAGTGAGACTTTTCATTGCCGTTGTATGTATATATATATTAAAGGATCTGACTACATAGAGATGGGTAAAGTATTGGCCATGTAGATTCCATTCGCTATGATAAAAAGGATCCTTTAATAGTTGCCAAGTGAGACTTTTCATTGCCGTTGCATCTTTCTTCCTAACATTACAATAGCACCTGTGTTACAGATTTGCCCAATGTCATTCGGGTTCGTGTATCCAAATTCTTTATTTTAAGAATGCTTTATGCCTTGCCCCTTATCAAGGGGTGCTTATCGCTTATTTTATTTCTCTTTGAAACATGAATAGCCAGCTTATCGTCAGCACCATAAGCCATTTTAGTATGTACTTTCGACATTGGATGTAAAAAAATATTATTTAGGTGGACAAAAGGATTTATTATATTGAAGGGAGCCAGTCCAAGATTGTACAAAGTAGTTACAATAGTGCGGGGAATAATGTATTGCATAGCAGAAGACCACAAGAGGAATGATACGTGACCCGGTCGGAGACGCTAGGCTGATCTCCTCCATCGACGGACCGCGATTGTAGGTAACTCCTCTGTTTTGATCCAGTCAACGATTCACTTTCATCTTGCCTTTAACAACATTGTGATCCTCCAACTCGATATCTCATCGGCAACATGGGGAAAAGTTCCTTTCATGTCGACTTCTTTTGAAGAAAATGAACAAGAAACCTATCTGGCATCGAAATGAAGAAATGTTTACTACTAGAGAGACGATGCAGCTTTTCTACAAGCGAGGCGTAAATGAAAATTGAAGGAACCATGCATAGGCTTTCATTGCAATAGAATGTGTTATCGTCATGAGATGTTATCAATAACGTCAAAGGATAGAAAAGTGAGTCAATTATGCCTCGTACAGCTCAACTTGACAGATGTCTCAACCTCATCTTAGTTTTCTTAGTTAATCTTGGATTAATTAAATGAAAGCTGCCGGGTCGATGGTAGTAATGGCGGCTAGAGGCAAAGGGTTGGTGAGGTGGTGGCAACTGTGGCGATGGAGGCAGTGACGAAATCAACTTTGTGCGTGATATGAAGTTAGGTTTATTGTTCATTGCTGAAAAGCGAAAGAAGAAAAAGGAAAGTGAAAGAGAATGGTAAATTCATTTCATTATTAGTCTTGACGTGGAGGAACCTAAATTTCAATGACTTGAGGGGATCTTAGATACATTTTTTCCCCCTCAAAAACTTCTCTATGAAATATCATGTAATCCAGCAGCCATAGTTCAAACTTTCAAATCTCAATGGCCCATGTTGCATTTGATTGTCCTTACTTTATGATACCAAGCATAAGGTCTATCATTCTCTAACAGATTAAAGTAGTTAAAAAAATGGCGGCACGTTCCATCCAACATGATACCAAAACTTTAGAAGACTCTCGTGAGCATCCCTTTCAGTATCTCAATTGTAATTACAACATTGCAAGAAAAGGACCTGAGTTCAATTTTTTTTTTTTTTTTTTTTTATGTTAGTTCGTTATATCATGGTTTGAAACAATTATACGCTTCATAATTTCGTCATTCTCTAACATATTATACTTTGGGGACAAAAACAAAATCCTACATATATTATCATAGTCAATATGGCTTTTCTACTCATTGACGCAAAAGACCAAGCCAGTTTCCACGAAGAGTACCCAACAAACCACTCGAAATAACAAATGCCCTCGTTCTTCGGGTCGTGCGGTCACCCATTACCACATTCGCATTGACTACGTGAACTTGATTAATACGACAAGTTAAAAAAGGGGAAAAAGGGAAAGAGGAATGTCCATGTTGCCTTTTTGAATTCGGTCACCTACCAAAGGCTTGAAGTCCAAGGAAGCTCAAAATATTGATGGGGGGACATTCAATTTGAAAGTCAAAACAGGTTCCGCCCAAAGCCCACATCTCAAACCGGTTCATTGAACTTGACTAGGCATATATATAGAGGGAGAGAGAGAATATGAGAGGGCTTTTTTTTTTTTTTTTTTTTTTTTGGTCGGTCTCTATCCTCTATCCCTACTCTACACTCACTTGCAGACTTGTGCCCTGCCTCTTGCAGGGCGTGGGAGTCGCAACCCACTCTCGAAACTTACGCGTCCCTATCCCCATGAGAGGGCTTGAAAACTCATTATTTGGGTACTTGATTATGACGTCAGACTAATTTTTGCATTTCTCGGTCCACCTCTATGAATGATCTCAAGGCGAACTCCCCCACAGTCAGGATTTACTTTTAGGGTCCATTCGTTTCGCAAAAAATAGGCCATTTTCGGAAAATATTTTCCCAAAAGTCATTTTCCAGGAAAATGACAATATTTTTTAGTGTTCATTTAAAACCCGAAAATATTTTGAAATATTTTCTAAAACTTCATCACTTAGGCATGCATCACTTACCAACTTATAGATCCATCAAATATGAACTTGCCTTTAAATCCAAGCAAACTTATTTCATATCTTTGTTCCATCATTGTCACCAAACGCTTATCTACTCTAAAAAATTTTCGTATAGATTTTAAAAAGAAGCAAAAGAAAAAAGAAGCAAAGCATGTACAGCCCTCATGAGAAAGTTCTAGTTGAGTGGCCTATTCTCCCCCTGTGTCTTTTGTGTTCTAATAAACAAAAGAAAAAATAAGCAAAGCATGTAAAGCCATTTGCTTGAGCAATGTACAAATATAAGGTGGAATAAATAAAGAAAATGATAAGCAAAAGTGCAGAGCGCGAGCTTGAGATCGACGAGCTCGAGGTTAGCCTTGCAACGGCCGATGACTAGCCAAGAAAGAAGAAGATGAGAAACAAAGAAAAGAAAAAGGAAAAGGAAAAATAAATTAAAAATAATTCGAATTAAAAAAAGAAAAAGAAAATTAAAAAATAACAAGCAAAAAAAAAAAAAAGAAGAAAAAGAAAGAGGAGAAGTGAGGATTTGTAGAAGTGTGAAATAAGAGAGATCAAGTGAGGAAAATATTTTTACTTTTCAAAAGTGGAAAACATTTTCCGTAATTTAGAAGACTTTTTTTCCTTTCATAGAAAAAATTTTCTCCACGAATTCATTTTCTATAAAACGAACGTCGGAAAATTCAAAAATTATTTTACGTGAAATGAACAGCCTTAAAATGCTCTCAGCATGTTTTGTAAGAAGAAAGGGTAAACTCCTTTGACATCTAAGCTAACTAATTATTGGTTAAAAAGGAAAAAAATTATTAGAAAGACAATATATGTTTTCCATGGGAAAAGTGTTAAAAAGTCCCTGAACATTTTATATTTTTACCAATTTAGTCTTAAACTTTTTATTGATGCCAATTTAGTTATAAACCTTTTAATTTAGTGACAATTCAGTCTTTCCAATTAATTTTGAGCAGATTTTGTTAATTGGGCCTTTGGTGACATGATACGGCTTGAAGTCTTGATGTTGATAACTTTTAATAATATTTAAATATTTTTTAAGAAATTTTTATTTTTCTTTTTATTTTTCCTTCTACTCTCGCTTCCTCCAATCGATTGTCGGGCCTTAGTGACCTTCACCTTGCCAGCCTCTAGCAAGGTTCATCGGCCATTAGCGAGGCTCGAGTCCTCGCCAAAGGCCACGAGGTTGCGCTTGTGAGGGCTTGAGCCCTTGCCAAAGGCTAGGCTAGGCTCGACCTCATTGGATTTGGCAAGATTGGCCCTTGCCCATGGTTAGCAAAGCTAGGTTGCAATTCACGGCCTACGCAGGCTCAAGCTAGCCTCCCCTATGGTTGGCAAGCAGCCTCCACAGCCTCTAGCAAGGGCTTGAGCCTCACCGAGCATTACCTTTGGTTGTCGTTGGACCTCGGTGATCGGCTAGAGGAAAGGGGAGGAGAAGAAAAATAAAAAAGGAAAAAGGAAAAGAAAGAAAAAGAAAATAAAATAAAATATAAAATATTAAAATATTAAAATATTATTAAAATTTGTTTACGTCGGCGTCATACGTCGCCCAACCAACGCCTAGTCGGTTAAATCGCGCCAAAATTAGCTGAAATGACTAAATTGATACAAAATCAAAAGGTTTAAAGCTAAATTTGCACAATTATAAAAGTTTATCTTTTCTAACACTTTTTCATGTTTTCCAGAAAAAGGGCATACTTAACTTCTATTTGATAATTCACAGACACGAGCGTCGAGACCCTTCTACTTGAAGACCCATAGAACACCCTACAAATTTCCCCATAAACCAGTTAAATTTAGGCCTTTGCAATTAATCCCGATATAGAACGGTTTGCACACGGTTTGTGAGATTTAAATAAGTAACCTTTAGATTTTAGACTAAAAATCTTCTCATGTCCTAACCAACCGTGTCAATTATGTATTACTTCATTTCAATATAGTGGGAGCAAGAACCTTGGGCACGCAAGAATCATAAAGGTTTTTTTTTTTTTTTTTTTTTATCATAAAGATATTTCTCATTCAACGTGATTAAGTTGTGATATACATAAATGAAGTTTGGGAACATATAAGAGCCCAAAGGGCTTCCGCGTGCGCATGGGGGTTTGAAACCCAATTTGGAGGAATGACATTTTGTCTTTGAGCTTTGACAATCCAATTCGCCACTTGATTTATTTTACGATTACATTGGGCCAGACTAAGATATGAGAAAGCCTTATTCGGACCTGGACTTTTTGATAAGCACACCCGTATCCTACCTAGCCTTATATATGCACTTAGCACCTTTCTTTATCAAATAGATTGATCTTACTCCAGCTCCAAACATTCCTTAGATTGCGCCGGAAGATGAACTAGTGTTTCCAGAAGTGCAAAGAATCATAAACTAATTCACAACTTATCCTTTTACCCTAGCGCCCCCCGCGCAAAAATTAAAAAAAAAAAAACACACACGCACGCACGCACGCACATTTTATCCTTAAACTAGTCACCGCCGTCTTATTAATTAGACAATGTCATTGTTCCCTCCGAAATGGACGAAAACAAGGTCCAACTCAGCCATGGTATCCAAATTACTGTCAATTTAGCCTCTGGATTAACCCGTATCACTTCAAATTCTTCCCCAATATGCCGAAATTGTCTCACAATTAAAGCTCCCAATTGCATGCACATTCCCAAAGGAATAGCGAGAGGACAATCAACATATTGATTATGACAAGAGTTACATTTCGAAGAGCGCATCATCAAATTGGGAGCAGCTTTGGTCGACTCCTAGGATACAGGAAATCCCGGGTCGAGGGCCGAATTGAGATTTTCATCGTCCCCATAAATGTTTCGCCAGAGACTTGTGAGTTGAGTTCAGAACTTTTGACGAGCAGCCCATGATTTCAGGCCCACTCTTCAAGAACCTATGGCCCTTACAAACTTCAGATGCCGTGAAGATTAAGGAATCGGTGCTTTGCAGAATCCCATTATGACGACAAGCCATCCATTGACTTCTCCGCGAACACGTTCCAGCCGAAACTGTCCATTATGATCCACGAATAGACAGATACCTCTCCACAAGCTAATCCGACATAAGGGTATGAGTTCACGTAATTGTCAACATAGCATCACTAGTGATCGAAAAGATTTTGTCTCAGTGACGGTCAGGACGGATACCTACCTATCTGATGAAATTAAGAGATGGTGACTACCATGTGGACAATCTGACATATTCATCGAAGACTTTTTGTTCTCTCAACAAGACACGAGAATCCCACATGAAGGACTGCTAGTGTACCAAGATATTTCTAGCCCGAATAACGTGATAGAGAGTGGCATTAGCAAATTGTTGAATCGCTTCGTGCGAAAGAGATAAGATGATGTCTAGATATACAATTACTACCGGTTAATCCATTGTAGACCCTCAGCGCTTGATGCTATCCCCAGGAAAACATCAGGTTTTCACTAGGGTCCGATTTGGAAATTAGTTTAGATTCAGAGCAACCACCACCGATGTCATTATCATACTTTGTGCAATCGGTAAATCGATCGATGAACGTTTTATCAATTTCTATTGCCCACCAACCTTCACTTTTTACCAGAAGGAGCGTCCCATCATATCACCAATTCCTGTGGATGGAAACGGGAAGTTTTTCCGAAACCAGCTGAGATGGGCCCAAGCCCATAATTACTCCCAAAATCTTAATTAATTAGATGGGGAACTGCAGCTAAAAGCTTCACGTGTGATGCGACTTGCACATCATTGTTATCAACATCTGATGGGACTTGAGAGTTCTTTCATAGTTTTGTTTTAGCCGACGATCTTCTTTTAGGTTGGCTTCTCCTCTTTTTCAACTATGATGATTGATTTTACGAAGTTAGTAAAATGGATAGGTGCACTCAAAGTTTAAAAATTTATTACGAAAGTACAATTGAGTTTAGAAATTTTTAAAAGATATAATTAATGAAAAGACTTGATCTAATCAATTTGATCAGTTTTAAAATTTAATTGCACATTTTGAAAGTTTTAAAAAATAGTAACATTTTCATGATAAATTTTAAGATTTAAATATATTTTATAAAAATTTTAGAACTTGATTGCACTTACTTATCTCTTAGTAAAATAATCAATCAATATGTTCCCTGTGGTTCAAGTTTGATTTCTACTAGCAAAAGAAATGACCCATTTATTTTATTGTGCTTTTCTTATTTTCAATTTGGATGTTTGATACTTGGTAAAAGATCCTGGGTGTATATGTGAAGGCTTAGGCGAAACAAATCCAAATTGAAAATGTGATGCAAAGTGAAGTAATTAATATATCTAAATCGACTCATAACACATTGATTAAACTTTTGAATAAATGTGAGTCTAATTAAGTATACTGATGAGATTGGACTCAATTCTTCCTTGGTGATCTTCCCATTTAAATGTATTGGGTTTCCGTTTTGTCGACCCAACAAGCAGTATCGAAACTAAAAGTTAATTAGCAGCCCGCTCTCGAATGTGTATTGGTTCTCAAAAAGGGAAATTCTTATTTAATTCCCTAATCGGGATGGTATATGGTATTCCCTAGCTTCCCCAAGCTTTGTTGGGTCAAGAGGATTGAGGTGGAGATTCTCAAGTTGAGATAATGTAAGTGCAAAAGGATATTTGGACGAATCTTACCAAACAAAAAAAAAAAGGATATTTGGACGAAGGGGGAGCGATTCTAATGTAGGTGGTTCACACGCGGGGAAGGAGATTTGTTAAGGGGCACACGTAAGGATGACGATAGGTTCCGACATGAGCTCGTTGTTGGTGATGTTCTCAATCAAAATGTCTAGGACTTCTATTACATTGACCCAACAAGCAAATGCACAGTTTACATGGACAAATAGACCCTCTCCCATTTTGAAATTTACAGTAAAATTAGACAAAAAAAGATGTCAAAAATTTCTTGGGAAAGTAACTTGGGACCTCTGAACGTGATTAAAAAAAAGAAGAAAAAACTCTCTAAGCCTCGTCGAGGCAACTAGGGATAAAATCGATAATTAACTATATAGGTTGGAATTTGTAAGCATCATAAGGGTGATAAATGTAAATTGTCAAATACAATTTCCTAGAATTTTCGTTTTTCAATATTGTGAGCTATTTGTCAAATCTCAAGTCCCAAAGATAGGAATGGAACTCCCAACCTCCATAAAATTATTAAAAAAATCTTAAACTTATTATACAATGGTCATTTGAGTCTTGGACCTTCTAACAAATTGTCACTTTGATTTTAAACATTTTAATCATGCCAATTTAGTCAGATATCTTTTAACAATTTGCCGAGCAATCCTAAATTTTAATGAATTGTCAATTTAATCCTTTCGTCTCTAACACGGTGATCAACTTAGTGTTGGTCATCCTACGCAGTGCAACTGATATGGACATGGATGACTTTTTAACTTTTTCTTCAAATATTTCTTTATTGATTTTTTATTTTTTATTTTCTTTTTTTCCCTCTTTTAGACGGGGTCAAGTAAGGACCGGTGACTCCTATTGGCCCTAGGCAAAGCCACGAAGTCCTCATAGACTGTGTACAAGGGCTCGCAAGCCTTCGTTGTGGTCGATGAAGGCGTCGCGAGTGGGCCATAGCAATGGGAGCAAACCTTGCCCACCGTTGGCGAGGGGTTTGTGGCCCTAAAGCCCTCACCTAGGGGCTAGTGGTGTCGCCAGCTCTTAGTCAATGGCTAATGGCCTGTATGTAAAAAGAGGAAAAAAAAAAAAAAAAAAAAAAATCAATAAAAGATTAATAAAAATTTAGAATTTTTATTTTTAAATTGTCTACGTTAGTGATATCAATAAATTGGATAGAATGATTAAATTGATAACTTGTTAAATCATTAAAAAATCTAGAATCGAATTTGCACAATTAAAAGATTTATTATTAAATTAGCCACCATATAATAGATTTAGAGTTTTTGGACAATTATCTAGAGTTAAATTGATAATCAACTCAATTGAAGTATAATTATTTCATATAATTTTTATTAGTGACCAATGTGCTTTCGAGCCATTAACGGTATGATAAGTAGGCTTTAATTTCGTTCACCAAATGCCCAAGAAGGCTCCTTTTCTTTCTATTCACGCAATTTAGCCGCTGCCCTTGATCACTCTTCCCACGGAACCCTATTTGGCTACCTAAGCATCCTACGGACTAGACATGTAAATTGAATAAACTATAGGTGAAGAAAAATTCGATGCATTTGCCAAGCGAAATTAAATCTCGAGAACCATATGCAAGTAGTGCGAGCATCGTTAAGTCAAATAAGTTCATGAGTAATAATGCATGGGTTGGACGTAGATCGGTTCGTTTCTCAGGTCAATATTTTGTATTATGACTAGGTTTTTAATCCTGTTTTCATCTTATATGAAAAAAAGAAATAGAAGTCTTAAAAGATGCTCAATCCTAGATGGCCCAATAAGATATGAAATACTTCAATGATCCCGACAAGGGAAAAATTCGACAATACCAGTCTAATCCAATTTCCCTATGGGTATGATTGAACTTTCGGTTTCAAAAAGAGCCGAAACGATCCCCACCTGCTAGGATTTTGGTTCTTGATCAAGGATCAACCTGAAACCAATTACCCCAGTTCAAACCAAAACAACAATTTCTTTCCACTGTTTCACCTAAAATCCTCGGTCTACTTGTCCCACCAAATCGAAAAAGATTTTTTCCAAAATTATTTGACAAGAAAAGAAAAAGGGCAACAAAAACAGCATCTCATTCCAATTTCCTAGTCGAGACAATCGCAAACCCTCTCGAGCTCGCACGTTGGGAGAATCCGTAATCCGACGTGGCGGATTCCAGGCCACGAGTTCATGCAAACCCTAAAAAAAACCCCTTCAGAAGGAGAGAGAGGAAAAAGAGGGACCGGGGAAAAAAAGGGTCCAAGGAAAGATCTTTTGGCCTCACAAAGATTCCGGGGTGTTCCTGTCGATGCTCTCTCCGCGGTTCTCGAGTAGGCGGTTTTGTTGCGCCGCTGTTTCGGCTCTGATGGGAATCTGCAAAGCTTGCACGTCCTTGTTTAGCCTGATGATGACAAAAGAAAAAGAAAAGAAAGAAAGAGAAAAGATAAATGTGTTCATCAAAATAACTGATTTCTACTCGGACAGGTTTGGAAAATTATACACGTTTAACATGTAACTGGTTGTATCTATACTCATTTTTTTCTTTTTTTAAATTCTTTCCATGTGCGTGTGGTCATGGATGAATGCTGTTCTGGGCAGTGGATACTCTCCCCTCATGTTTTGATCTCCTTGCAGAGCTGTGCACGTGCATTGCAAGAGACCACCTGGCCGTGCTCAGTCTCCCTCCTGCTTGACAATGTGTGGCTTAAAGATTTCGTCCTTTTTTGCAAGAATTACAGATTTAGAGAGAGACTCGAAAACTAAAGGGCGATGGCCATTGGATCTGCTAGATTATGCTGTGGCGAAGTCTCTTTTTCAGCCAAGATTTCATCGACAATGCAACCAAGCAATTGCCGTGCCTACATTAAGGCTTGCATTAGGCCTCCTTATAGGAGTCTACTGGGCACTTGAGGTTTGGTTTTGTTTAGTTGACAGTTTGGCGGTTTAGATGAGAGCTTCGGTCCTCCAAGTTGTAGCTTTCCTAACTTATTATCAAGGACAGCTTCTATGCAAATAGTAGGCAAGTGCCAAATACGGGACTAAGTGGCGCAAAAATACTTGTTTGGGCAAAGATACATCATGGATCCGGACAAACCACCTTATCATCAGACGAATGGAATGCTATAAAACTATAGTCTTACCCCAATGCAGGTTTTCCTTGCTAGCGACAGACAAAAAGGGGTTGGATTTAGCTTTAGGGAAGATGATCCTGCCTCTCTTTTGTCCTTGCGCATCTTAAATGAGAACCTTTTTCTGCTTTCCAGGGCTGAATTTCATTGCTCCTGAAGTGGACATATGAGGGTTTGATTCATTGGAACCATCCGACTGCCTGTCCTTATTACACGAATAAGCCTACCTCAGATTGAAGACATAAAATATAATTAAAGGGATTGAGACCCCACAAAGGGAAAAGGTGTCTTCAAATGAAGATCAAAGCGTGATGTAATACTTTATTCAGACGTTTAATTTTCCCTTGTTCTAGCTTTTGGAATTAGAATAGTGAAGTCTTCGTCCTATGTATGCATACAACTCCTCTTGGATAAGTGAACATTTCTTTTTTTTGGATAAGTGAACATTTCTTGGTCTTTACAGAGAGGCATAATGTTTTACCAAGAATCGTTTGAATGAATTGTTGTAATTGTTGAACAAGGTACACATTTCTCCCCATATTGACAACCCTGTTCTCCACAAAAGTATGCACTTTCAATAATGTGGCTACCAATGTGACAACTGTTTGGAGATTTTATTCTTTCAAATATTGTTTTCCTTTCATCAAAATAACATCACTATATTTTTTTTGGCTCACCAATATCCCCAAACTTTTATCAATGACCCAAAAATACCTTCGACTTCTGCCCATAATGATTGTTATAAATCCTACTTGGTGTTGTCTATGCATGTTTTCATGTTGGACTTTTAATGGCCGTTATGGACAAAATTGTGATGGAAGGTGTTTTTGGGTGGTACAAATTTGGGACATTGGTGAGATGGAAAAAATTGAGGCATTGATGTCTCACAAGAAAAAAAAGGATTTGGTGGAATTTCACAAAGAATGATTATAATTCTAAGTAAATTGAAATATGTTACATGATTTTAAACGTATTATTCAACATCCGCTATGAGCTCATGGTGACACTAACTCTGATTTTAAACGTATTATCATTATTCTGTGCTGTCATTTTCTTTATTTAACATGGCAAAAGAATTGAACATTTGTTGATCTAATGAGTCGTTTATGAGACCCCTAACTCTGACAGGGCCGGGAACATGTTCCTTGAAAACCCTTGTCCGCGCCTTCTCCTCCTAAGGTATGTAGGAGAAACAAAATCTTATGACCCTTTTGTCTTTATTTTTGATCTTTCGGGTAGGCTCATGTCTATATTTCACGTGCAATTCGCTGTACAAGAAATAGAAGAAAAAATATGAAAAGATAACTCATTAACGCGGTCTTTAAAAAGCTTCAAACCTCGCCCATCCAAAAGCAAAAGGGCAGGGCACTTTTCTCTTTAGATCTCCCCCACATTAAACTAATCTATCAGCTTTTTGACATTGCCTTGATTTGGAGAGAGAGAGAGGGAGGGAATGGCACTTGAAGCTGTGGTCTTTCCAGATGACCCCTTTAATTATTATAATTGCAAAGAAGTCCAAAGCTTGTTGGGAGAGTGTTGGAGCTTTGACTTTGGTGATCAAGAGCAGTGTGAGAACAGCCATTTCCTTAGTACTCTGGAGATCCAAACAGAAGACCACGAATGTAGTGGGTGGAATGATCAGTCAAATGTATCATCAAAGGCTTTGATCGACCGGCCAAAGCGGTGTCGGTACAAGAGGAGGAAGAACAAAAAAAGAGATGGAGAGTCAGAGGATGGCTCACATTGCCACTGAGAGGAATAGAAGAAAGCAGATGAATGAGCACCTCTCTGTTTTGCGTTCTCTCATGCCTGACTCTCATGTCCAAAAGGTAAACAATCTCTCTCTCTCTCTCTCTCTCTCTCTCTCTCTTCCATTTGCTTGCCAGCGCTTTTTAGGGAAACTTCATGTGGCACAGTCATCACTAACATAAAGTTCACTCATTTAAGTGAAGTCAAGAGGAAATTGCACATTGCTTTTGGACAATTCACTGGCAGTGGCAGCATAACTCTTTGAATCCAGCATCATTCTACTCTTTTTCTCTAGAGATACTATTACCATATTTTGTAAAGTCAAACAAGCATATTTCTTAAAAGGATGCTTATTCAAAATCAAAATTCAAGTAGACCATCACGTTGGTGAAAGCGACTTTCTTATGCTTTTTTCACATTCGATCTCCTTTTACGTTAATTCGACTCGAAGTATTGGCACTGTAAAATTGATCAGGTTGATCAAGCATCAATTATAGGCGGTGCCATCAATTACGTTAAAGAGCTAGAGCAACAATTGCAGCAGCTTGGTGCTCACAAAGAAATGGAAGGACAGAGTTCAAAATGTGAAGATGACATCTCCTCCCTCCTTTCTCTGAATTCTTCACCTGTCCACAGTACTCGGCAAGCCCGGGTCAAGGCAATGACTCAGTGCCCATGAACGAGTGGACGAGCCTCACTCAGTCTGCAATCGCTGACATTGAAGTGACCATGGTGGAGACCCATGCAAATCTCAAGGTAAGGTCAAAGAGAAGACCCAAGCAGCTGTTGAGGTTGGTTTCTGGGTTGCAGAGTGTGGGACTCACTGTGCTACACCTCAATGTCACCACCGCTGAACCCTTCGTTCTCTATTGTCTCACTCTCAAGGTACGATTTCAATTATTTTTTCTTCCTGTTTTTCTACCTTAAGATGTTCTTTCATGTGTCGCTTGATGTGGTGCCAAGTCGGTGCCATGCCAGTGGTAACTTGTCCAAATTTTGTCACGGCGATAAAACCATATGAGCATTTTAGCGGTGTTAGTTACAACAGGCAAGGTGGCGTAAGGGCAAAATTGTACATACATTGAGCATTGGAGGACTCGATGAGAAAGGAAGATAAACAATAGCAGTAAATAGACGACAGATCTGGAACATGGTTCTTGAGATTTTGGAAGATTCATGATTTGGAATCTGAGGGGTGTGAATTTGAACCTTGAATTTGCAGGTTGAAGATGGTTGCCAGATGACTTCAGGGGATGAAATTGCCGCAGCTGCGAATCAGATTCTAAGCAGCATTCAAGAGTGAGGGTCTCTCTTGATCCTCAGAACCCTGAAGATGATTCATGTTTTAGTCTCTCTCTCTCTCTCTCTCTCTCTCTCAATTCAATATTTAGTGAATGATGAGATGAGATGCCGATCTTCTAGAATCTCGGTCTGTACCAAGTTGCAGCAACTGGCAACTGGCAACTGATGTCAATTTGCACACGATTTTCTGTTGTCTCTTGAAGTGTTTCCTATTGGTTGCCGTTTAGAGGAGGCTTGCCCTTCACATGGATATGTCTTTCAACCTATGGAATGTAAATCACGCTATCCTGCAATCATGACCAACACTAATCAATCGCTTTTACAATAAAATCGTAATCTCCAGCAACATCTGCCATCCTAAAGTCCTTCGAAGTTCATGCAGACCATCTTGAATCTTCAACAGACAGGATATGTTGCCATGGCATATTCATGTTTGGCTTATTCTTTGGAACAGCTGACATTCTCTACCTAAAAGCAAGTGAGACTACAGTACCACTTCACTAAATGATGACTTTCCCTATTTCCCTTCAAGAACGGGGAGAGTGGTGAGATTTGAGAGACAGCAGGCTACATTAACTCCTTCAATCAATATGAATTTGAGGATCATAGTTTTGGGCAAATTAGCTTTTCTAACTTAACAATATTCTCTGGAGGACACAAATGGTTGGGTCTGCCTCTGCCCGATTTGCATTTGGAGTGAGCATGTAACGTGCGGATAGTTTCATTCGAGACATGTTCTACAGATAAACAACAGGAAGTGAATATCTTCGTGCACAGAGAGAGAGAGAGAGAGAGAGATCATCTTTAAGTCCAGCTTGATTATTCACCTTTCTTCAACACCCTTTGCCCCAAGTAACCAACCGCTTACAACTTTCTAAGTACTCAGACTTGAAGATAAAATGGATGATCAATTGGCTCGGTTTCCACACATCTCAATGGAACACAATGAGGGGTGTCTTCATTTTATTGAAGAAGCAAAAGCTTTGTAGCAATTACAGATGTAAGACATCTGTGTTTGAACACACAATGACCATAACATCAGTATTATAATTGCACATCGTCTTTACGCAGGAGAACTTGAAACACCACATTACTGTCATACATATGGATAGGCATTCCTCATGACCTGATTGCCTTCCGCATCTAGTTTCACAGGTCCCTCCCATTCAATTCCCTCAACACACACAGCAGCAAGGACCATCTGCGGGAAATAAATAAGAATCAGAGAAGTTTTGTTGACCTATTTTACAGAGGTCTGGTTGACAATTCCTAGTAAGCTCAAAACAGTTCAATTCTAGAAAGATATGATTTGCACCTGTTTATTCCAGGGATGGGGCAGTATCTTTCTATAATGGGACAATTACAACTCGTTGGAAGTTGGTATAGGCACTCCAGATTCTCCTGTCAGATTTTTGTACGCACCCTGTAATCTTCGAGTCACTGGACCTACTTTTCCATCCCCAATTATCCGTCCATCAATCTTGACAACCTGGTAGGCATTATTAAACAGGTATTACTATAGATGTCGAGCAGAAACAATTCTTGGCCATCAAACTTTTAGTAGGATCAGTACCTCAAGACGAAAAATGAAATCCTAGTTACTGAGTGAATCACAACTTTAAATAAGCAATATCGCAGAACACACCATGAAGCATAATTACTGTAAATGGATTATTTACAGCTTTTCTGCCACAAATATTTTGCAGCATAAAAACAGTAGCAGTGACTAAATTCACTCCTTATGAACTTTGCTTGTTATACTTTATATTGTCATTATCAAGGTTGCTTAACAAAGCCATCTTCAGTAATCAGACAAATTCACTTGGAAGGGTCAACACTAGGGCTAACTCATTGCAACTTACTTGAACACAAGTAAAACTGGCTCACCAATGATATCCAACCAATTCATTGCCCAGTCACACAGTACGAATGCTAAGCTCATTGCACTCAGGTCATTTCCTCAAATTGAGATTGAATGCAACAAGCAGAAACTAAAAGATGGCATAGAGGACAAGTGCTACCAGGCCAGACCCATGAAATGGTCAACGTATCTAAAATGACATACGAGGGACTTCTGCTAGTTGATCCCCAGGATTCAAATTTTATCCGGATAAAGAGCAAATTACATGTAGAAGGCTGCCCATGTTGATCAGCTCATAAGAAAACTATTTTCCAAACCAATTATATGAACATAGGGCAGAACAATGTAACAGTAACAGTGCCAAGCACCATCAAAAAGGATTATCAGAGGTATTGGGGACTTACTGGACTAAGTTCTCCCATGGTTCCCGTTGTCCATACCTGCAATTGGTTGCAAGAGTAAGGATGAAAAGCACAAGCTAGAACGATGCAGGAACTTGATTTTGTTCAGAAAATAAAAGGAAAAAAAGAAGAAGAAGAAGAAGAAGAAAGAAAGAAACAGGGATCTGAAGCAAAGACTATCATTAAGAGGGTTGTAAATGTCATATTACATTAGTTAGAAACTTTGGCACAAAGGCGTGAGGTATTTAAGTGGTTCAATCTTAACACTTCAAGCAGTGATATATGTTTTCACATGCTCCAAAATTCCATGCATAGCTTCTAAAATCTTCTGGTTCATCTATCGCAAGTAGGGAGGGCATCTTCCCCAGGCATTTTACACTAAAACATGTTTCCAAGTGATAAATCTAACATACTTGAATTCAAACGTGTCATGTACCTTATGGTGTTCAAAATTATCATTGACAAGGTATCTCGGCATATTAACAACCCAAGAAATGTTCTCCTAAAAGTGGTGGAGCACATCCTTACTGTTAAGCAATAAAGTCCAATTAAAATTCAAAAAGAGAGATGCAAACCTCATCAGCTGTGTGGAATTCTGATAAGCTAATTCTCCGTTCCTCTAAGATCAGATTCTCCTTAATAACTAGGTCCATGACCTGCAACATCAATAAAGGGCTTGGTATAAATGCTTCAACAAACAAAGCCGTCTTTTGGGAATGCAAGGAAACAGAGTCATTTGTTCAATATATTCATCAATTTGGGAGGGTTAAATAGAAAGGAAAACATAAAGCTAACCAGAAATGACCTACATGTTGATGCTGAGATCATAAGGGCTCTGCCTGCTTATAATATACCTAATGCAGCATGTAACTTAAGCAGAAAAAGTATTGAGATACTTATGCAAAAGTCTACCCTGAAGCTCTTATCAACAATAGAGTGCATTTACTGGATCACAAATAATCCTGTCAACCATTTCAGTAGTTCCAGGATCTTGAAGAGTAAACCAGCTTATAATTCCACAATAAGATGATGATTTATTCACTTCTGCACTTAATTTTTTTCTTTTACACTTTTCTTTTCTAAGTTTCCACAATTCTGGACCACTCTACAGAACTTTTACCTAAAAAAAGGTTCTTAAGACTTACAGTTGCTCGAGTAATGCCAGGAAGGCAATAATCAGCATGAGGCGTCAAAACACGTCCTTTCTTCACCAAAAACTGCATTACAACAGGAAAAGGGCTTTCCAGTCAGTAACTCATGGTATAAAACAAGCAGAACTGGAGACATTGCCTTTGTTGCTGATGAAAGCAGCTCCAAAAATTTTTTAGGACTCTAATAAGCCTTCAGTGTTGCAACCTGAACACCACTTGCTTGCAATAGAATAAGCTTACAATGTTAGTAGCATTGGTTTCTGACACATAACCATCCTTGTCGAGCATGATTGCGTCATCTGCATTTGCATTGTTTCCTTCTACCTGCATCATTTTCACTATTCAAATCGTATCAACATGTCCATCAGAAGAACTAGCACCTGCTTGAGAAACACAGGCTGCACAGAGTTCTTTTATGGGAATAGAGCACGATTGACATGCTCATCAATCCCCACTCTATGGGGCAAAGATTGTCAATGGAAAGAAATGATGACTATATGATATCACCAAAGAAAACCACCCAAACATATTCACTGTCAAAGATGAAACTGGTATAGGGTGAAGCATGGACTTCAGGTTCATGGGACAAAGAAGATCAATTTTATTAAAGCTACAGAAAAGTTCACCAGGCCATCTTCCAGTAAAAAGTTATCATGTAATGACAATCCAGTTTATGTTGTGAAAAGTAACATTACCTTTGCAAGTATGTTATTCAGAAGATTGTTGTGGTGAATCTTGGAATCCAAGTTCTGAAATAAAAACAGCCGATCAAAATCAATGACAAAGATGAAAGGATGAGAGGTGAAGAACGTGCTATCGTCTTTTTGTTAAATATAACATGTTAACTCACACTTGTCAAACTGGAATTCCTAAATGTACAGCCTACCCTACATCACTATTGTGAGTTCAACAAAACATTTATGAGGCATCTAAATGCCATGAATGGCATCATAACAACACAATCTCGTTGGACTGCTTTCCTGCAAAAGGTTTCTCAGTGGAAGAAGCCTGAACATGAATTAAAGGTAAGGGGAACTGGTGTTCAATGCTTGGTGCACATAAAAATTGCTTCTAAAAATGTATTAGAGCATCTTAAATGCATAATGACCACAGTATGACTGAGCATAGTCCACTGAGTGGCACCACCCTCAAGGGATGATGATGATGATGGCAGTGAAGCTGTTTGTGCTTAGGTGATGGTCATTTCTACCAAAAACAGAAATTTTCAGGAGGTGGCAAACAAACTCCTATTAACGGCAGTTGCTTTAGTGCTTACAAGTTGATGGCATTTGTGATGGTACTCTTCATTGGTTGAGGGTAAGGGGGAGGGAGAATATCATCTAAAAGGAAGAAGCCTTGACATTTCAGAGAATGACCTCACCTTCCAAGGGTAGATTTCTTAGGATGATGAGAACTGTGTTTCTTTTAAGTAAATGTGACACTTTCAATTGAACAATTGTCCGAGACATTGCAAAAAATAAAAATAAAAAAGTTTGGACATGCTTCTTTAATAATAGTTTTCTGGGGAAAAAGATGCTCATGCTATGCATTTTTGTCACCATTTTAAATTAGCAAATGAATATTAATAAGCTGCAAAATTCGCATAAACTTTTTTTGTGGGAAGAGACAAAGTTGATGCTCTTATGAACATAAAGACAGGACAATGATCTGATAGACAGCATTTGAGACAGATTATCAATACTCTCTTCAAAAACAAGGCTTAATAAAAATCGAAACTCTTTTAAGGTTTTACCCAATCCAGTGGTGTAAAAGGAGTTCTGTTACCAGTAACTTTCAAGGGCTCATTCACTGAATTTAAATGGACAATAGAAGAAAACGCATAATTCTTTTGTCATTTCCACTTTCTTGGAAAGTCAACATACAAGAAATAACCTAGGTGTATGATTAGGACCCTAATTGTGGAGATGATTCGTGATCAAGACCCTCAAATCTCATACCAGACTTAGATTTTATATAAAACTGTACTGCACAAGAATCAGTAGACATTTTAAACCTACTGAATGTTAGATATACAGACATCTCCTACAATCTAATATTACCCTCCAAAAGGAAATACAGGCACTCCACTCCCTCCAATGACTTAAACAGGAATAAAGTGATAATATTGTACCAATTCCAATAGATGAAAACAATAAACTCAATATCCAAAATAATTCTATATCATTTACTAATGTATCTTACATTAGGCGAGTTGCGTCGTGTTGTGGCTGTTACCAGAGTAATTCCATGTGTATTATCATATACAGGGGGTTTCCATTCAGGGAGCACTGAATTATCAGAAAGCAGGAACGCAGCATCAGAATGTATAGAGAGTAGAATAGAAAGGAAAAGGAAAGCGAAATTTAAAAGGCATTAGGGTTTTGCCACAGTGACCAGTATTGAAACCTTTTTCACCTTGCAATCTCTCTTTAGCAAGTCAAACTTGCGAATAAAAAAAAAAAAAAAGCCACAGTATTATACTAGCACACAGGCTGGAAGCAACAATATAAACAGAAAACAGAAAACTAGATTAGTACAAAAGAACAAAATGTGCTGCAAATACCAAACTTAGTATGGCTAAAATTTGCTTGTTTGCCTGTGACAAGGTGAGAGTTTTCACTTAGCAGCCTCACAATTAGAAAACAGAGAACTAAAAACAGCTAAAGCAATCACCTTAACCAGAATCAACTTAGCGATGGTGAATTGATGGTGAAGATAACAAAAATAGCTTGTGAAAACTTGGAAGCAACCACAGAAAGAGGTGGACCAATGATTATGCTAAAGATATGTGGACAGAAAGATGCACAAAGAAATGAGAAAACAACATAACCAGCAATAAGCAGTTCTTGAAAAGCAACTTCAAATGAAAAACAGCAATTACGCTTTAACTTAGAGCAAAAGCATGAGCAGTTGATGTTACCTATTAACGTACAACCATAAAGATTGAATGCAGGACTCATGCCAGAAGTAACCTGACAAAATCAAAATAATCTGAAAAAGTCAATGCCCTGAAAAGTCAACAAAAAAGGTTCATGACATTCAAGATAGACAAGTGAATGTAATTATGAGCAGCAAGGAATATTAGGATGTGAATGCATACACTTGTTCATACCAATATAAATTTACGTCAATAAGGGTTTCAGACCTCCATTTCATCAGCTAAACAATAACAATGACAACCAGACTGTAGCGTCTGTGCACTTCTTCATGCATGCAGTGTGTGCGTGCGTGCGCACGTGTGACAGAGAGAGAGAGAGAGAGAGAAAGAACCTTCTTGCCACGCGTTAGAGACAAACGAATGTGTGCATTATCAAACATCCCGTTCGTGATAAGAGTCTTGAAGATCGCATCCTTAACCTATAATAGGCATTCAGTTAACATATAAATAGACTAGAAAAATGCGGGCTGATTAATAAAGATAGACCTGTCTCCGTCAATGCTTGTAAACTGGCTTATGTAAGCAAATAAAATCCTCCAAGCAAAATGATAATAGAATTTGCTTGTCCTTCAAATCCTTACCTGTTCACGTGTCGGAGTCGGAACATTGCTAAAAGCCAGAGCTTTGGCTGAGTCAAACAACCTAATATAAGAGCAAGTAAATACATAAATGCAGCTGTTACACATTAAACCATTATCCCTCAAATTGACATTTCTAATTTCACATTTACAAAGACACAGAGCAAGACAGGCACGCATAGAAATTAATGGAGAGACAGAGAAAAAGGAGGGGGGAGGGCGTTGACAGACATTAGGGTCCATGACACGCCTTTCATATTGGGAACTCGTTCATTAGCCTGTAGACAGTATAACTAAAGTCTGGTATTCACAAAATGTTATGCGAGAGACTATGAACAGCATCCTTCTCTACTCGTCTAATAACTATTTAGATGTACTTTTTATTGCAAACAACTTAACCAGCAGGAGTATGCATTGGAAAAATGATTTCCTAGGGATTCTTGTACAGACCTATCCAAGTGTTCTTCAAGTTTAAAAATCTTCCCATCGTAAAACTCGGAAGACCTTCCCACACTGAATCACCTCCTTGGACTACTGAATCAAAGACAGAAACCTGACATATTTACAATGCAAGCATCAGAACATAGAAAATTTTGTTAAACAAGACAAATTTTTAGCTTACTAACAGCAAATTAACATTCCATATAACCTTTGCGCTGTCACGGGGGAGGATCTCATCACCAACCCAAGCAAGTAGCTTTTCATTGGCTGGTACTGGAAGCTCAGGGGTGGGCTGTGATGATCTTCGCCTCACTTGGCATTTGAGCAGGTTGTAAAATGGTAAACTTTGCTCCAGCAAGTAATAGAGGACATCGGGAATTGCTGAAATAATCACAAGTATGATTAGTACAACCTGTCGCAACATGTACAACTAGATATGAACAAGCTATGAAAAAGACGATGGAGAGGTGTTTCTAGATGGAAAATAAAAAATGAATTGCTGAGCTATATGATTTCTCTAAAAGGGCCCAAGAGAGCAACCTCAGCCATAAGTAATAGCGATTTTTGTTGAAAACCATATATTTTGTAGGATTCTGACGACAAAGAAGATAAAAGACTTGGCTGTACACTTTCAGCAAGATAATTAGTCTCATGCTGGACAGCAATATATGCTGTCCATTCAAGCCAAAGATTTTGTTCAGGAAGCCACTGTACTTCAAGAAAGAGATCAGAGGCTGATTAATGAAACTTAATGCTTTGCCTTAAAGAATGGAATGCTGCAGGTTTACATGGGCTGTCAGTCACCTTCCTTAATACGTATGTTAATTGAGCACAAGATTGTGAAGCACAAGAGAAATAAATGAAACATATTTGCTCTAGAGAATTTAAATAAAAATGGATAAAAAGCCAGACCAAACAAGTTGGAACTGCGATTATGTTTATTGATCCCTGAAGTGATCATATGAGAGATGCAGCTGTTTTCCGGTATCGTAAAGAACGAAAAATTTAAAACCCCAACTGCATACCGAGGGGATACTTTTTAGGTGGATCAAAGCCTGTAGACTTGTGTACACTTTTTTGTACCACCATGGAGCCCATAAGCCATCTATAGCCTTTGGACCAGCTTCCCATCTGAAAATTCTCAGGTTAGTATCTCTTCAAAAGAAAATGGAAATGGAAAATGATGAATTTTCCCTAAAATGAATTTTAAGTAAGACTCAAGACTAATTAAGAACAAAGGTAATTAAATACTATATAATTACACCATCAGCATACTTGAGCATAGCAGCCTGAAAAGGAATATCTAGTTCTTCACAAAGTCTACCCAAAGTAGCCTGCAAAATGAATAGACGACCATTAAGAGGCTATGTAACATAGGCTACAAGAAATTCAGATGCCCAACAAATAATTAGAATTTAAGAGGGAAAGAGGAAAAGAGCTACAGAATTATGAGACGAAACATGCAAATTACACTGGAGGGTAATATGTTTAATAAAAAGCAATGCAAAAATCTATATGGTCCCAGAAAAAAAAATGTGCTCAGAATCAATCGCACAATGCAAGGAGTCATCTCAACTCCAGACTGTAATATGAATACCCTGACCTTCTATATCACACCTAATCACTTTATTTCCAATTTCCTTTACATAAGAAAGCCCATAACTCATTATTACGGATATCAATGTCTTTACATTTTACATCCTCAAAGTTTACGACCTAAGACCTGAACAAGGCCAAAGGTACAGTCTAAAATCATGAGTTTGGTTCCTAAGCTGTTGCTTTTACGTGCTTTATTTAAAAGCATGTCTACATGGGATTGATCCAACAATGAAAAAGTGCTTCAATGGCCAAGACAATGATGATCTTTATGGGCATATATGCTCAACTCAACAGAAAACATCACACACCTATGCAAGAGACCATAACTTTGTGAACTAGAGTGATCCACCAATCACTGGAAATACATAACATGCAGGGAATGCAATTCATTGTCTATGATTGCACAAGCACAATCCAATAACAAAGTACAGCTACTACCTCAGGATCCTGTTGCAGATCTGCTACATCAATAATTGCTGGGGGATTCCCCAACTCGCAGAGCTCACTGTATATGGAGACTAACTCTGCCAGGCCTAACTCGAGAAATGATGGAGGGACGACCTTTTCAAAGGATGGCTGACACAATATTTCAAACCAAACAATGTTATGGTTGACAGAGCAACATGTGGAAAGTAGATAGACATAACTAATAATTTCACCACATGAAGTTTCAGACCAAACAATGTTATGGCAAACGGATCAACATGTGGAAAAGGCAAACAGACATTTCTAATACCTTCAACTGCATGCATTAACTACACCAATTATCATCAACCAGTATAGCCATTTGACTGATGGGATGGGAAGCAAGGTCAAAAAGATTGTCAATTACATCAATGTGTCAATCTAATTATTTTGGGAAACAGAGGGATAATAATTGTGGATAATGGAGCCTCAGAAGAACCTGAGTGAGCCAGCAAGAGAATAATAGACAGGCCCAGGGGATGAGGTTCTTATGAGGACGAGAAAGTATGACATAATATGTGTGCAAGTGTGAGCATCAAAATAGCAGAAAGACGTCATTCTAGCACAAATTCTGAGAGGGGAAGATTCTTTCGCTGAGCTTTCCATTAATCATTTTCTTTGGCAAAAAAAAATCTAAGGGCTGAAGCATGTGCGTTTGGTTTTAGCCCTTTTTGGTATGCAGGGATACTGCAGGGAGGAATTCACAATCTTACAGGTTTGAGAGCAAAAGGTCTAGCACAACTTTTTGAAACCTTACAAAGAAGAGACAAAACCTTATGAGATTATTATTTGCATATTCAAACGAAACATAGAATTTTCCCGTAAATTCAAAATATTGTCTGAAAGTGGTTCCCCATAGTTTTTGTTGAACTTATTCTTCAGGGAACCAGGTGATCAAGGTTGATTGTAAAAGTAACAATTTTTCATAGATAGTACTTGCAAGCATGTCTTTATCCCTTTCCTTTTCTCTGAAAAAGATAGGGATTAGAATATATTAGCAGGATCTAAATCTTCTTTGGCAAAGATAATAGAAAGTTGGATCTGCACTTTTCAAGTGGAACACTTGCAAGCTATACGTCCCATTAAAGAAATACCATATTTTTCCGTTTTGTTAATAACATCTTATTCATTTATGGCTTAGAATAGAGCTTTTTCCACATGCCCCAACTATTCCCTGAAGCTCTGTAAATGAGACTTGCACCAATTGAAAAAGATTTTACTCCATCATGGGAGGTATGTGTGACTTGCATTTCATGTACTCACGACACATGAAGAATATTCATGAGGTACTTACCAATATATCCATCGGATTGCGAATCAATATGAAATGCTTTCCTTTCTTCATCAGATCATTTCCAATACCAGGCACCCGTTGCTTTGCAATATGCTGTTGAAATAAGACAAACAGGAAAAGTCAAAACATTGGTCCAAATCTAAATGAATTGGTCCCATGATTATGACATGTTTGACTGTTTTTCTTTAATTGATTAAAACTTGAAAACATATCAGTTATTTCTCAATCTTCCTTTCTCAAATAATTAGGTAAGAGACCAAAATTAGGAAGCACAATGAGATGGAAAAAGTACATCAATCTCAAGCCAGAAGAACCACACTAAGCAAAAGCATAATCTGCACTATGGATCTTGTAAGGCAACAATGAACAAGATCACATGTTTAACATTTCCACTATTCTATCTCAAAAAGTTTATGTTCATATAGCATTAGCTCGAAGTACTAAAGAGTGAAGACCATATAAATTGAAAACATGACTCATCCTGCATGTTGGGCATGTGAACATACCTACAGTAACGGTATCTCTTGCTCCCAGGACCATATATGATATCTTTTACAACTTTGTTGCCATCAGACTCCTGTTCAATTTAAATGCTTGAGATTGTCAATTGAAAACATGAGTAATGAAAACAATATCACACAAGTAAAAAGCATGCAAGTTGAAAATTTTCAGAAGAGCATGCAGTGACAGCAACTTAATTAGAGAACAGGTAATGTCAGTAGCAAAACCATAAATGGTTCTCTATAACTTGAGTTAAAGTACTTAAAAGTCTAACACCCCTCTCTCTCATGATAGAGCAATCTAGTCAACTAGGGAGAGTTCTTCAGTGAATTATCATTTCAATGAAACAGTAACAGGCAGAACATCCAGCCAGTATGGGTTTCATTAGCTTATTATGAGAACAGCACATATCATCATGATAAAGAAAGGATCAACATAATCCATAGGCTATTTGACACAATCAACATGATGGTTATGTCGAATTCACCAAGAACAAGTAGAGAACAATATCAAGCTTCAGTAACATATCTATGGCAACACTTGAGAACTGTGCCAGTGTTATACTACTTCATTGAACATACCATTTTGGACAGAAGATCCTCCCGGTAAGGCCTATCTGCACCTGTCACCCGAAGGAAATTTGCATAAAGAGGTTCATCAAGCACTTCCATGTCATCCCTCTGAGAACAAGCACATGTTTTTAAGCAAGTTAGTGGAGAAGCAATTAGGCAACAGCATTCTGACCCATAATGACCATATACATAGCAGGATAGTTCTTCCTTAGTTGATTTGTTCTCCACTTCTGTAATAACAGAAAAGCAGGAACAGAAGATCACACCCAAAGCTAAGACACTCCAAAACTTCTAATTTATTTTCCTTTAAATCGCAAAACCTTTCATGTAAAAGTGCTTAGAATAAAAGTTTTGCTCCACCACATTTCTCCGAATGAACAAAAAACTATTTTACCACACAACAATCACATACACAGGAGATTCATCTAACAAAAATATGTAATTTTCAAGTTATAATGTCAACCTCCATCTAAAGCTGCAGCTGTATATTCTGAAATCATCTTAGAGATTACTTTAAGATGTAAACTAGGAAGCATACTCTTCTCCCGACTCTGATTATGATAGCGTCCATATATCTTCCAGCAAAGAACTAATCAAAATGCTAATGCTGGCTAAAATGAATGTTGCCCTTTCCAGAACCTCAATGAAAAACGTCGATGTTCATCAATTTAATAAAGATCAGGCCAAAAGAAATGACTGCTAAGACAACATTCAGACCTAAATTTAAAGTGGACACCATTCAAACCTAAACCACTCCCTCGAGATGTAAGCACCCGCATCAACTTAAGAGATACACTGCTATATCGCAGTCAATAACAAATGCTCGAAGACAAACTGAGAAGCAGGTCCTATGCAAGCCTTCTTCTGTTCTTTATTATGACAACTCTCTTAAAATTATTAAAACTGATTATCGATTTTCATGGTGTAATGGCTCTACTCCAATGAACTCGACTGCCAGCACGACAGCTACCGACACCTTGTACATACAGCAATATATAACACGCGTGTGAGTGTTTACCCATATTTGTGAGCCAGTCCCACTGAATCTCCAAGCTATATGTCGGATTCATCATCCATCATAAAAACCTTACATTTGTACCTAAGGCTCAATTTGTTTCATAGAAAATGAATCTCATATATAGCTTAAAATAATTAGTCAACACAAAATGTTTTAGTTAAAATATGTCTAAATATTTTGCAAACGATGAAAATATTATTCCTTTCTTTCCTTTTTGTAAGTGATAAAAGCATCACTTTTAGAAAAATGTACTTCAAATGTGTTTATAAAGAAAACTATGCAAAAACATAGATACCTACAGCCACTCAAACACCAGGCGATCGAATCAAAAGCAATTAAAAGCAAAAGATTAAAAAAAAAAAATGATGCTACAGCTCTGAGAGCACAGAAATGACCATACAGACAGAGGACCGCATCAAACGCAAAACCGTCACCGACAAAACACGCGAAGGAATGACACACACACACACCATTTCCGCAGCCAACTGCCGACGCCACGCGAGATGTGTAACGTTCGAACGATCAATCAACCGACGCGTAATCAATATCTCAGCCCAAAAGAACAACGTTCCAGCTCGCGCACGAGTGACCCGACAACAGTGACCCCAACAACAACAACAACAACAACAGAGCACGGCGCTTTACGAAGGTAGGAGCAAAAACAGAGGGAGAGGCGAAGGACCCACCTGAGCGAAGGAGTACATGAGGCTGGTGCTGAGCGACCTGGGAGCAGACCACGAATGGATCACCACGGGCTCCATTTCCCGACAATGGTGTCGATCCTTTGCGGGTGCAAGTGAGCGTGTACGGTGAGTATGAATTATGACAGAGAGAGAGATAGAGATGTTGAAGAGATGACGACGGTGGGTGTGACGGTGGTGACAAGAGGACAAGAGGACAGTGCGATCGGGATCGGGCGACGCCTCGTTGACTGTACGAGGATGAAGGCTGCTGCTGATTGATTGCCTTCGCTCCTGTGTCTTCGGTTCTTTTGTCGTGTAGGAGTTCAGTCCATTTATGGTAAAATTCGTGTCTTAAAGGAAAGGAAAATCAAAGATAAGAACATTTTTCATTTTACCACTAAACTCGAAAATTGCCAGTTAATAACTTATTTCTAATCACTACTTAACATTTTTTTATTTTTCAGAATATACCGTTCACATTTCTTCTTCTTCTTTTCTTATATCAATTTTCTTAATAATTTTAAATTGTTAGGTTTTACTTCCATAAAAATTAGTTGGGTCTAAATCCACTCAATTTTTAACAAAAGATAAAGTTTCCCTCAAAGCCCAAAATTTATTTACTTTATTTTTATTTTTATTTTTCTGCTTCTCTATAGGATTTAGTTACCAAAAGATAAAAATCCCCATGTACATATTAAAAGGCACTAGATTTTTTTTTTTAACTGTCAGATTTACTTCCATAAAAATCAGTCCATTTTTTACCATAAAGACAAAATTTCCCTCACTATATATTTCCCTTTTATTTTTGGCTTTTCTGCTTTTATGTAGGATTTAGTTACCAAAAAGACAAAAATCCCACATATATTTAAAGGTGCTACATTTTTTAATTGTTAGATTTTACTTCCATAAAAATTAGTTTCATCAAAAGAGAAATTTCTTAAAAACCTCGTTCTTTCTATGTAGTCCATCAAATTAATGGATCAATTGTCTAGTAGAATCTCGGAATAACTTTAAAATAGACAAGTTTTTAGCATGATCATTTATTTGTAAATTTCACTTTTGTTGTGCATATCACCATCAAATCCCATCTTATTTGTGTTCTTATATATATAATTAGATAAATAAAAAAAAATTCCTTTGAAGATTTCCAAAATAAAATCATAATTACATTCTCTAGCATGAAACTTTAAAGATGAAATTAAATGAGCAAAACACTGCATAAAATAACAATATTTTTGCAAAAAAATGCCAATGAAATCTCATTAGTTTTTATTGACAAAAATTAACATCATCTATAAAGTGTTTATGAAAAGATATCAAGATATCTTATTGTGCATAATATTTTATTGTATTCTTAGATATTTTCATAACGTCTTATATGCTTTGTGTAAAATATCTCACTAATAGTAAGGATTAATATATTCTGTAATATATATTTTAGGCTAATGAAATTAAAAATAAAAAATCCACCAAGAAAGTGAGCTTTTCAGGTAAAAAGATAAGGATTGATAACTTAAAGTAATAATGAAAAACAGACTTTTAAGTTTTTTTTTTACTATATTAAAGAATCTGTCTTTTTTTCTTACTATTGGTAAATACTTTTACATGAAATATGTAAAACGCTGTAGAAATATTTATGAATATACTAAAAAGTTCTTTAACACACCAAAAACAAAATGTATGAAATACTTAATTATGACCACTATATCCTACAGAGAGAGAGAGAGAGAGAGAGAGAGAGAGGCCATCACTTTGCAATTGAATGATTTAGGTCTATTTTGTCTTTCTAGTGTAAATGGGTTGGATTTTGTTAAAATACATGTATGAGTTATATTAAAATGTCTAACATTAGAGAATTAATGTGGTGTTGAGTAGTTAATTTATTCTAGTTGGCTTATAACCTATTAACTTGAGTTTTGAGTGCAAATGAGTCCAAGTTGGATATTGACTAGCTTGTTTGGATTTTCTTTTGCGATCTCCCTAATAAAGATATTAGACTTCTGTGCACTCTCAATAAGTGATATCGAGAATCGATGATTGCTCAGTGACCCACTTCCAATATATACAAGTGTTTGGTGATATTTAAGGAGGAATCTAGTGACTAATGTGATTTATGAATAGGTGAGTGTTGTTGCATAACAACATGAGGTCGATCTAATGGCGGGAACTTCATGGTACGATTTGAAAAAAGACCAAGGATGAAGTTGGGTTGGATGTGTTGCGAGCCGCTCCAATCCAATATATATAAGTGTTTAGTGATATCTTAAGGAGGAATCTAGTGACTAATGTGACTTTTGAGTAGGTGAGCATTGTCGCATAACAACATGTGGCCGATCCAATGACAGACTTCATGATCCAGTCAAAAAAAAGAAAAGACCAGGATGAAAGCTTGTTTGGTTCGACTTTCCCAAGGGCTTTGGGGCCCAAAGCCCCTTGGGAATTTTTTTGCATTTGGCAAATATTTTCGAAAGCTCATTTGCTAAATATGAGCATTCCCAATACTGAAAACTAATTACATTTTGGAGATGCAATTTTCACTGTTCACTGCGTCACTATTCATCTTCTTCTTCCTCGCCTGAGAGTCGAGCTTCTTTGGTAGCTGCCGCCATCACCGCCTGAGGGTTGTGCATCCCCGATGACCATCGCTTGGTTTGCGCATGCTAGGCGACGCTGCTTGAGATCACGACCTCAAGTCGCTAGATCTAGCGGTTTAGCGACGGATTTGCCTCCACGACCTTAGGTCGCCGGATCTAGCGATTTGGAGGCTAGATTTGGCCATCGGCGGCTATATTTGGCCTTTGCGACCTCAAGCAGCGGTGTCACCCCCTTTGAGGTCACCGTCGTCTGGAAGTCGGGCCTAGGTGGCGTCGCCGAGGTTGCGACCCGGGCGGCCAAATCTTTACAGCGGTTAGTGACAGTGATTAGTCAGGACGTGAGCCATTTGGATTTTCAGATTAAAAAATAAAATATAGCAAAAGCCCATTACAAACCTGGGTTTTGCTAAACAATGTAACATTTTGGAAAACCCATTTACCTAAAAAAATATTTACACTATCCCAAGGGCATTTTCCCAAAATCGGAACCAAATGAGCCCGAAGTTGAGTTGGGCATGTTGGAGATTCAAGGTGTAGTGTTAAGCAGTAAAGATGTGAGCACAACTGCCTAAGCTTGATAAGGGAAATTGGCCCCTCACCATCGCGGCCAATGCCGAAGGAACAAAGCAACTTCCCCGTTGCTCCACCTTCGTTCTGTTTTTCTTGTTCCGTTTCCTTCTTTCACTAGATTCGTTTGATCTTATTTTGAGATTTTTGTTCATGTGATTTTTACTTTCATTTCATTTCATGTTGTGGGGTTAACAGTCAGGTTTTCCTTACAACATGAGCAGAAAAACCAATATGAAAAATAAATAAATAAAATAGTGAAGGACCCAATCGAAAAAATTAAAATTCAGGGCCGCGATTCAATACATTTCCCAAAGTTAAGGGCCAGAAATGGACGGACTGCAGTAATACAGGCTTCTCTCCTTAAACCCTTCGAAAGCCCTGCAACTCCGACGCCGAGCGTTCGTGCGTGCTCGCGACATCTTCAAGATCGAGCAATGTCTCTGATCTGAGATCGAACTAGGAAGACGACCCGAAAATGGCGTACCGAGCACCGCACGCGTTTCGCGCTCTTCTGGACCTCATGACCGAGGACTTTTTCCGCAGCTGTGAGTCGCTTCTTCTCGATCTGTCTCGCGCTTTTTCGCTTGATTCTCGACGAAACGATGCGGAAGACTGTTTATTGAACTGGGTCGTCTTCCTTTGGCGAAAGAATTGGATGGTTTGATTTGGGTTTCTGTGCGCGAGAATGGGTTTCTTCGAGAACGAGCAAAATCGAGTCTTTTGGTATTTACTTAAAGAACGGCGTCCTTCGTTGTACACGTCTTAGCTGAGAATGAGGCACCTGTTCACTTTTTGTGGGCTGCAGTAGGACTGTTGTGAGGTGGTGTTTGGAATTGGGGATTGGCAATTGTATTGAAGTAATTCGTTATCTCGATTGTGGAAGTTGGCCCTGTAGTTTTTAGTTGTTAACGTGCTTTCTCTGTCGCAGGCTTGGGAGCTCAAGGTGCTATTCACGCGTGATTCCAAATGGTAGTTTCTATTTCTTCCGGTGATCTATTCTATTTATTCTTTTTGTTAATGTTGTGATTTTTACATTGCTCAGTAGCAGCGTGAAGAATGGGTTTATATGGTACATTGGATAGATAAAACCTGTGAGCAGTTTGTTGGGCACGCAATAGTCTTTCTAAATAGATTGTCCTGGAGGTTGCACAGTACTCATCTTTAGATGCATTGCCAGCTGATGAGACCGTAAATAGTGAATCTCAGTGTTTTATACATTCTAGTTGAGTACATCTGAATTCATGATGCATCTCAACTTTGGAATTTTCTCCTCAGTTATGAAAATGAAGTGCCTTCTTTTATCCTTTTTAATAATGTGATTTTGGCTGACATGCTCTAGTGATTGTCCTCTGTAATTATAGTTCCTGAGTTTAATTGCCGGGGTATTTCGTCTTTCTCACAC